>NC_064920.1:1056115927-1056417760 GCF_023897955.1 Schistocerca gregaria
TGGACACAGAGTTCAGCAAGATATTTCCGGCCCGCCCTCGGCGAGCGATTCTAACGCTTGCCTTCGGGCTTGCCAAACCCTACCTTGGCCAGCAAGGTACCCGATCTTCTCCCAAATGAGAACGTTTGGAGCGTTATTGGCAGGGCTCTCAAACCAGCTTGGGACTTTGACGTTCTAATGCGTCAGGCGGACAAAATTTGGCATGATATCCCTCATTGACATCCATTTACTCTATCAATTAACGCCAAGCCTAATAACAGCTTACACAAGCGCCAGAGGTACACCAACTCGTTATTGACTTGCTCATTTTGGAAGCTCTTAACTACTGGATAAATCATCAAATTTTTCTGAAATGGGACTCCTTGTAAGTACCGGTTTCCAACCCATTCGGATGTTTCCTTCGTGGTGCGCCGTTATTTTTATTTTGTTATTTTTTTTTTACTGTACATAGCAAAATTTTATGTAAACTATCCGGAGGAAATCCGCAGTTACCTGTTGTCAAGAAGATTTTCTACTGTCCCTCCAGAGTAATTCTTGGAAAGGAATGAACCAGCCTCAGATCTGTTTCTATCAGTCATAAACGCAACCCGTCCTACTTCCAGAAAAATTCACTTGGTGCATCACAGGATAACAGATAAAATTATACTTGAGGACGTTTTATGTTGAACCAAAAGTGGCAATATAAAAAAAAAATAGCAGTCTGACACACAATAGGAAACCGTTGTGATAGCTATGATGTATTCCCGGCCAGCTAGATACACAAGGAGATACTATGAATTATTTTTAAAAAAAGTTTTCAATGGCTCTGAGCACTATGGGACTTAACTTCTAAGGTAATAAGTCCCTCGAACTTAGAACTACTTAAACCTAACTAACCTAAGGACATCACACACATCCATGCCCGAGGCAGGATTCGAACCTGCGACCGTAGCGGTCGCGCGGTTCCAGACTGTAGCGCCTAGAAACGATCAGCCACTCCGGCCGGCTGAATTATTTCGATCCTTGCCGTGTTTAAATATGGCGTTACCATGTCAAACCTTTAGAAACCGTAATTTGTTTCTGTGGATTTCAGTAAACCACTTAAGACAAACATGGTTTTAGGGGGCTCGTTGGTAACTTTTCTTCCCCAATATTCTGTTTGATGCATTATTTCTGATGTCACTGGCGGGACGTAAGACCCTAGTTTTCCATCGAGTAATATAGCACAGTGGTAAGATTCTGGACTCGCATTCCATATGACAGAGGCTGAAATCACTGACCGGTCATCCAGAAGATTGCATGGCGCGTTGTGCAAACATAGGACTCAATTTAAAAACTATTCTGTTTAAAGTCAAAATACTTCTGATAACAGAATAAAAGTATATTTTGAATAGAACAAAATCTTTCCATAGACCTTAAAGACTCTTAAACGAGGCTCCACACAATCAGTACAACAAAATGTGTAAATAAAAGAATTAAATCCAGCCTCTGCCCTATCTGATGGAACTGCTTCTACTCAGATGATGTCGCCGATGTCTGTTGTTTTTTTTTTAATTACTTCACTGTAAATGGGGTTTAAAGCAGCTTGTCGTATTGAGGAAGAACCGTGCCAGATGTGTACGTTGAATCACACTTCCACACACAGAACAGTTACTCTTATGCTTTCTTGTTTCGTAGCTTTTATAGTTGCTGGGCACTTATTAATTAATTGTGTTAACGGAAATTTCCTTTCATTCTTTGTTGTTATTCTCTGCAGTCAGATTGCGTACTAATACTAGTCAGGGCCAACCGGTTACGAGACTGCGCAACCGCACAAACAGCGACAGAAATTAAAATTATTAGCATTCTATATTAATTAAGCCCCCATGCAAGGTATTGCGGAGACATGGCTTAGCCGCAAGCTGGAGGATGTTTCCAGAATAAAATTTTCTCTTGTAAGTAGGCTGCTTCTGTGTTGGCAGCGCTGTGTAGCGGTTTACATTGGATCTCTGACTGCGCTTTTTTGGTAAGAGACTCTGTGGCTGGTTGTAATCGTTGTTGGTAGTTAATCGCCAGTAGTATTGGGCAGTTGGAAGTTAGCCGCCAGCAGTGCTGGAACTCCTGTTGGGCAGTTGGAGGTGAACAGCCAGCAGTGATGAGTGTTAGATGTGAGAAGTTAACATTGATGGAGGGTACAGGTCTGAAGTGTTAGCGTAGGCTAACGATCTGTACATGTTCGACTTAGAGATTGAATATTACTCATGATTATATATCTTTGTAATGGACTTCAATGACGATTTATATTCGTGTGTGAACTGGATGTCACATTATTAAGGTAAAAAATACATTTTTTGGTTTCCTTTGCTAACCACATGCCTATTAGTAGTTAGTGGCTTTAGTAGTTAGTAGTCTTTTATATATCTGGCAGTATTGACGCTCGCTGTGTTGTACTACTTGCGTACTGAAGCTTTTTAGTGAGGTAAGTGCTTAATGAAATACACTCCAAAAAATGGAAAAAAGAACACATTGACACCGGTGTGTCAGACCCACCATACTTGCTCCGGACACTGCGAGAGGGCTGTACAAGCAATGATCACACGCACGGCACAGTGGACACACCAGGAACCGCGGTGTTGGCCGTCGAATGGCGCTAGCTGCGCAGCATTTGTGCACCGCCGCCGTCAGTGTCAGCCAGTTTGCCGTGGCATACGGAGCTCCATCGCAGTCTTTAACACTGGTAGCATGCCGCGACAGCGTGGACGTGAACCGTATGTGCAGTTGACGGACTTTGAGCGAGGGCGTATAGTGGGCATGCGGGAGGCCGGGTGGACGTACCGCCGAATTGCTCAACACGTGGGGCGTGAGGTCTCCACAGTACATCGATGTTGTCGCCAGTGGTCGGCTGAAGGTGCACGTGCCCGTCGACCTGGGACCGGACCGCAATCGACGCACGGATGCACGCCAAGACCGTAGGATCCTACGCAGTGCCGCAGGGGACCGCACCGCCACTTCCCAGCAAATTAGGGACACTGTTGCTCCTGAGCTATCGGCGAGGACCATTCGCAACCGTCTCCATGAAGCTGGGCTACGGTCCCGCACACCGTTACGCCGTCTTCCGCTCACGCCCCAACATCGTGCAGCCCGCCTCCAGTGGTGACGAGACAGGCGTGAATGGAGGGACGAATGGAGACGTGTCGTCTTCAGCGACGAGAGTCGGTTCTGCCTTGGTGCCAATGATGGTCGTATGCGTGTTTGGCGCCGTGCAGGTGAGCGCCACAATCAGGACTATATACGACCGAGGCATACAGGGCCAACACCCGGCATCATGGTGTGGGGAGCGATCTCCTACACTGGCCGTACACCTCTGGTGATCGTCGAGGGGACACTGAATGGTGCATGGTACATCCAAACCGTCATCGAACCCATTATTCTACCATTCCTAGACCGGCAAGGGAACTTGCTGTTCCAACAGGACAATGCACGTCCGCATGTATCCCGTGCCACCCAACGTGCTTTAGAAGGTGTAAGTCAACTACCCTGGCCAGCAAGATCTCCGGATCTGTCCCCCATTGAGCATGTTTGGGACTGGATGAAGCGTCGTCTCACGCGGTCTGCACGTCCAGCACGAACGCTGGACCAGTTGAGGCGCCAGGTGGAAATGGCATGGCAAGCCGTTCCACAGGACTACATCCAGCATCTCTACGATCGTCTCCATGGGAGAATAGCAGCCTGCATTGCTGCGAAAGGTGGATATACACTGTACTAGTGGCGACATTGTGCATGCTCTGTTGCCTGTGTCTATGTGCCTGTGGTTCTGTCAGTGTGATCATGTGATGTATCTGACCCCAGGAATGTGTCAATAAAGTTTCCCCTTCCTGGGACAATGAATTCACTGTGTTCTTATTTCAATTTCCAGAAGTGTATATAGGTTATTGTCAGGATTGCTTCTTATTCAGGGCCATTCTTTTGTATTAATTATTTGAAGTCAGGTTGTAACTTTTTTGAGCAGTCAGATTCAGATTGCGTTGCGCTAGATTATTGTGGGTCAGTGTCGACACGATAAAAAAAGTAAAGAGAAAGTAGGCTCAGTACGTTCAGTTTTACTCATCTGTTTCAGGATCAAATAACGTAGAAGTTTCATCTCCTCAGTCATTCAGCAATTTAAGTACAGATTCATACATTCAAATAAAGAGGTTTCACTCTCTGCCGTGGAGTGTGCGCTTTTACGAAACTTGCTGCTAGACTCGCAAGAACCGCGGGGAACTACACCGTGAAGTTTGAAAGTTGCAAGGTGACCATGATCGAACTACATAAAAAAGTGTAAATTAGTGACAAAGTACTGCGTGCACACACTTTATTCAACATGTAAAGGTCACAACAGATATTTGGATTTAGGTTATGACATGTTCGATATCCCTGCCATCACTGGCGACAGTGTCTTTAATATAGCCTCACAAAAAGAGATCACATGTGTTAAGATCCGGAGAATACGGCGGCCGATTGAGGCCCATGTCGCCCCGCAGGATTAGCCGAGCGGTCCGAAGCGCTGCAGTCATGGACTGTGCGGCTGGTCCCGGCGGAGGTTCGATTCCTCCCTCGGGCACGGGTGTGTGTGTTTGTCGTTAGTATAATTTAGGTTAAGTAGTGTGAAAGCTTAGGGACTGATTACCTTAGCAATTAAGTTCCATAAGATTTCACACACATTTCACTTTTTTTCATGTCAGTGGCCTCTGAGTACCCTAGTGCGGTCCCAATGATGCTCCCCCAGGATATGAAACACTCTCCTGCATCGATGGGGCCGAGCTCCGTCTTGCATGAAACAAATCTTGTAGACATCTGGGTCACTTTGGATAATGGTGATGAAATCATCTTCCAAAAACTTCGTGTACCGTTCGGTAGTTATCGTGCCATCAAGGAATATCGCACCGATTATTCCGTGACTGGACATCCGCAGAGGTTGAGGAATTTTGTCGACTGCGATGTGCGGATTCCCGGTCATCCAACTGTGCCAATTTTGCTTACTAAAGAAACCATCCAAATGAAAGTCGGCGCCGCCCGTCTAGGCCGAGTGATTGTAGGCGCTTCAGTCCGGAACCGCGAGCCTGCTACGTCGCAGTTTTGAATCCTGCCTCGGGCATGGATGTGCGTGATGTCCTTGGGTTAATTAGGTTTAAGTAGTTCTAAGTATAGGAGACTGATGACCTCAGATGTTAAGTCCCATAGTGCTTAGAGTCACTTGAACCATATTGAAAGTGGGCTTCGTTGCTAAACCGAACCGTGTAGATTCATACTAATTCCCGTCGTACCTCGCGGCAAGCCGTGCAATTTGAGCGTTCTAACGCAAACCGTTCAGAAGTTATGACGATCATATTTCATATAGTTCAATAATTGTCACCCAGTATGTATGAGGCACTGGTGGAAGTAAAGCTGTGAGGACGGGTCGTAAGTCGTGCTTTGGTAACTCAGCTGGTAGAAAACTTGCCCGCAAAAGGCAAAGGTTTCTAATTCGAGCCTCGTTTAAACTACCAGGCAGTTTCGTATCAGCGCATGCTCCACATCAGAGTAAACATTTTATTGAAGAGGAAGAAAGTTTACAATCATCCCCGTAAATCACTTAAGGTGAATACTGCGATCGTCTCTTCCACTCCATAATGAGAGCTTATCCTCTGTCCCTAGCGATTTCGTCTTCACCAGGACGTTCTTCAAAAATGGTTCAAATGGCTCTGAGCGCTATGGGACTTAACTGCTGAGGTCATCAGTCCCCTTGAACTTAGAACTTCTTAAACCTAACTAAGCTAAGGACATCACACACATTCATGCCTGAGGCAGGATTCGAACCTGCGACCGTGGCGGTCGCGCAGTTCCAGACTGTAGCGCCTAGAACCGCTCGGCCACCCCGGCAAGCAGGACGTTCTTCCTAGTCTCTCTCTTCCTCCCTAAACCTGCAAACTAGTCCTTAACAACTTTTTATCTCATCCTCCACACTCAACTCTTATTTTATGGCGGTAATTACTTTCTGACTTATAGTTTATAGTCTGGAAATCTGCAACGTTAGAAAACACGTAACGTATGCGTCGTGTGTGACATTTTGAATAAGTTTTGTGTAACGGTTGCAAACATTTGCGTTTCTTTTTCGTTGTCTTCCTAAGGCGTTGCAGCGGCGGCTAGAGGGTCTTCTCCAGTTCTAAATAAATACGAAGTAAGTAGTACAATACAAATACTGTCCGTTCTTTGCTTATCTGTAATTGTATGAAAACATGTGGCCCGTTCTCGATGAGTAAACCGATCCGGACGGGACAGAATAGGCGCGGTGTGTGGCGCCTTTGGCATCCTCGCTCTTCCTTTTTCGTCACACCTACGTGTAGCGCTTATTGGACACAAACACGTCCTGCCGTAATGTATGTACTCACATACTTACGGCATTCCCGTTACAGACATGAACGAGACGCAGCGTGAACTATCGGTAACGAGGCAAGTAGCCGGAAAACGTGCGTGTAGGGACGCCGGATGGCCAGGTTTAATATGTAAATTTCACGCGGGTGGCCACGGAATGACAGCGTAACACGAAATTGAGGGAACCGGTCCCCGGAAATGTGTGTCACCAGCTGTGACCGCCGGAACGCATCGGCTGGCTCCAGTAACTCACCGCCGTCGCTTTCCTGCCGTGTGAACTTAATTGCCCACCACATTCTTCAGATTCTCCACAGATTACACGCAACTACGATATTTTTACTCGTTACACAGATACGTCACATACATCCCACAACACAGGAATCGTGACGGAAACGCCTGGAAAATATCGTGGATACTATTCACGTTCCTTAACCCATATTTCACGCAACACATTGCATGCTCCAAAATTCTTCGAAAGGAAACTATATACAGTAGTTTTCTTGCGAATTATTTTCATCCCTCACTCCATCAACTGCGGTCTTAAAAGTCGCATTAAACCATATAACATGGAAAGTTAATTGTGCATCTCCATACACTGCTTTTTCCACTTTCTTTTTCATTTCCACGACCTCAGGCACATTCTTCGAAATTTGAAATGCAGAAAAGAAACGTAAATATCCTGAAGGCCTTCTTTCGGTTGTGCTTACCTCTGACTCCTTTCTCATTCCCTTGTTCATATTTACCTTAAAAGAAGTAGCTGAGCATGGTGTTTAGGAATTTTTAATTCGATCTTTCGAAGCCATAAACTTTTACGGGAAGAATGTGTGCTAGTTTGTTTTGATTGATAAACCATATAGTAGAAATCCGGTAAGCATGAAGTATCATTTTATTCCTTAGCCCATTTCTTCCTGAAAATTATGAGATAAATATGTTAATTTCTCAACAATTTCACTTTAAATTAATTGAAAAAATCTTAAAAATTGAAAACTAGTAGTAAGTGGTTTCAACTGTACCCCACGTAACGTTGAACTAGCGCAAGGCTGGGAGTTTCCTAGTAAGAAAATTTAAAAAATATTTCGACCATATATTATACTTGCTTAAAGTGTACTACATTGTTGATTATATTAAAAAACCTGACCAAAGTTGAAGGCATCACTTTTGAAAGTTTGGAAAACACTGTGTGCGAAAGTGAACCTGCGACTTCTTGCGTATGTACATTGTCTGGTTTTTGCGAATTTTGAATCTCCTCCTTGCATTTTTATTGACTGCAGATTATAATATGGTTAGTTCTATCCTCCCTCACTGATTCTGGTACACTGTTTCTGCTAGAGCGTTCGAGGCTGATGTTTCTTTTTTGAGATTGGTGTTACTGTCCGGCTCAGATTCTTCTTGGGTTTTCGGTCGAGGTAATACAATCTGGGATCTGAAATCAGTCTCACTCATAGTTGACCCTACTGCCAGCTGGTACATTTTATATCACTGGCGACAGCATTGTCAGTTCCACTGGAGAATAATGGTCACCACCATTTCTTGCCTCTAATTTTGATTTAATAATTTGAAATAGATTTTTCCCGTAACTCCACACCTCCAGTGCCTTTGTTGTACTGGTGGATAACAATTGGTTGCCAGCAAACAACGGATACTTTGTTGCTGTCATCAGATCTATAATCGAACTTCCCACCTCGTTCTTCTGCGAAGGCTTTTGTTGTTTGAAGTGGGCAGGAAGCTAATCGGTGCTCTCTCATTGTACCAGCTGAAAAGAATTTCGTTTCTGACAACAAAGTAAGTAGGTAATGACTTATGAAGAAGTTATCAAAAAATATGGGTCATGAACAATTTTCAACCATTTTTGCTACTATCCTTTCACCTAAACCCATATTTTATTCAGTCCTCTGTGATGCTCCACCACAAGGGTCAATGTGATGAACATATCCTCCAGCTGAGACTACACAGTATAAATCCAAACCTTAAAGGTGCCCTTCGTATAAACATCTGAGCAGAATGACATCCAAAATATGGCACCGTCTCTTCGTCAGATGATCTCTTATGCGAAAATACGCAAGCTCACCTGTGGTGGCTGCAGCTCGCCGTCTGCTAAACGTCTAAAACGTAATCACCACACCCAAGGGGTGCCGCGGTTATCAATAGCGCAAGAAATTCTGACTAGTGGCCCCATTGTGGATCACCCCTGAGTTGGCTAACTTGTCATAAAGTTAATTTAATTCCTTCAAAGCCACAACAAAATAAATGATATAGAAAATGCGAATGGGTGTCGTTGTAAAATTAATGAGCTTCAGTACCACAAAGAGATTTATTAACTAACATCAGGGTCAAGAGAGAACAAACATACACTCCTGGAAATGGAAAAAAGAACACATTGACACCGGTGTGTCAGACCCACCATACTTGCTCCGGACACTGCGAGAGGGCTGTACAAGCAATGATCACACGCACGGCACAGCGGACACACCAGGAACCGCGGTGTTGGCCGTCGAATGGCGCTAGCTGCGCAGCATTAGCGCACCGCCACCGTCAGTGTCAGCCAGTGTGCCGTGGCATACGGAGCTCCATCGCAGTCTTTAACACTGGTAGCATGCCGCGACAGCGTGGACGTGAACCGTATGTGCAGTTGACCGACTTTGAGCGAGGGCGTATAGTGGGCATGCGGGAGGCCGGGTGGACGTACCGCCGAATTGCTCAACACGAGGGGCGTGAGGTCTCCACAGTACATCGATGTTGTCGCCAGTGGTCGGCGGAAGGTGCACGTGCCCGTCGACCTGGGACCGGACCGCAGCGACGCACGGATGCACGCCAAGACCGTAGGATCCTACGCAGTGCCGTAGGGGACCGCACCGCCACTTCCCAGCAAATTAGGGACACTGTTGCTCCTGGGGTATCGGCAAGGACCATTCGCAACGGTCTCCATGAAGCTGGGCTACGGTCCCGCACACCGTTAGGCCGTCTTCCGCTCACGCCCCAACATCGTGCAGCCCGCCTCCAGTGGTGTCGCGACAGGCGTTAATGGAGGGACGAATGGAGACGTGTCGTCTTCAGCGATGAGAGTCGCTTCTGCCTTGGTGCCAATGATGGTCGTATGCGTGTTTGGCGCCGTGCAGGTGAGCGCCACAATGAGGACTGCATACGACCGAGGCACACAGGGCCAACACCCGGCATCATGATGTGGGGAGCGATCTCCTACACTGGCCGTACACCTCTGGTGATCGTCGAGGGGACACTGAATAGTGCACGGTACATCCAAACCGTCATCGAACCCATCGTTCTACTATTCCTAGACCGGCAAGGGAACTTGCTGTTCCAACAGGACAATGCACGTCCGCATGTATCCCGTGCCACCCAACGTGCTCTAGAAGGTGTAAGTCAACTACCCTGGCCAGCAAGATCTCCGGATCTGTCCCCCATTGAGCATGTTTGGGACTGGATGAAGCGTCGTCTCACGCGGTCTGGACGTCCAGCACGAACGCTGGTCCAACGGAGGCGCCAGGTGGAAATGGCATGGCAAGCCGTTCCACAGGACTACAACCAGCATCTCTACGATCGTCTCCATGGGAGAATAGCAGCCTGCATTGCTGCGAAAGGTGGATATACACTGTAGTAGTGCCGACATTGTGCATGCTCTGTTGCCTGTGTCTATGTGCCTGTGGTTCTGTCAGTGTGATCATGTGATGTATCTGACCCCAGGAATGTGTCAATAAAGTTTCCCCTTCCTGGGACAATGAATTCACGGTGTTCTTATTTCAATTTCCAGGAGTGTATAAACAGACACTTCAACTGTGTAACATTTCAGTAACACGAACTCAGGTTGGTTGGCAATAGAGTTGGGGAACCTAACTGGAATTTGCTAGTAAATGAGATTGGCTACTGTAAGTGGAAGGATGTCAGTCTAGACAAGGACACTGTGATGCAGCACAACGTTGCTGACATAGCCAGTGAAAGATGAGATGCTGTGAGGGTGCGGGCGCTGCCCAAGCGTCGTACTGTGACCCCACGTCTGCCAGTGATTGTCTCACGTCCGTGAAAATTTCAAGTTTCGACCGGGTGTACAGACGTCTTACGAACAAAGTGCTCTCTCTATGGAAACGGAAGAGTTCTAGCGACTGTACTCCACTACGGTCGAGAAGCAAGTCCACCTCGCCCTTTTGCTCAAAACTTACGATAAACAGCCATTCCCCCCGATGTTCTCAAATAAATCTACTGAGCTGTGGCCGGCTCGCGTTGATGCCGTTTGTTCTTTGGCAGTTTGTCACAATCGAGTGGCGTCTTATTTCTCCCTGAGCTACTACTATAACGAGTTGCTGACTTGCCTCTGTCAGTGGCAGCAGCACCACTTATCGATACTAGTACTACTCTACCATCTTTGTTGTGACCGCTATATCTCCGTGTGGAGGTGTGTGTGGCAGTCAGTCGGTTCGGACAGAGCAGCGAGGAAGTCCCGCAGTATAAGGTCAGCGTGCTGGCAGCGTGCACTGGGGTCAGATTGTGAGGCGCTAGGGGCGAGAGCTACAAAGTTCATTGCCCACCGAACCTGGATACTGAAGTTGAGTGATCAGTTAACCTGCTATGAAACCTAAGCTGCTGTGACATCTCTTTGTTCATCGTCAATTGTTGCTTCCTTGGCCATTCCGGCTAGCAGTAACATACGGTGCGTTGGAATCAGCAAAATTTTGCAGCTGTCTTCCTGTGTGGTCTTTAACTATTAATTTGGTTGTTACTTATCAGTGAAGTGCACCGGCAGTATTGTCTGCCTTGTGGTCATTAACACTTCAGATACCTGCCCTGGTCATTAGAGTAGTTTTCGATCAGTGTGTTTTTCCTCGCTGTGTTGATGCTGTCCAGCATGGCGTATAGTTCGACAGCCCTTTAGTTGTTCGTACATATTTTCTTCTTAAGAGTAGTTATTGTGGCTTGACTGTTTCCAGACGCCAATTTTGAAGACGTAGTGTGGCAGGTATCTTCGTCCTCGGCTGACATTTTCCATTGCCGTACCATTGATCGGATGGAAGGGAATTGATTAGGTTGTTGGTCCTTCAGCTCTCATTGGGTCAGGTTCGCATCCGATTATTTAACGTTACTGTTGGCTGCCTGTCTCACGGTAGAGCTACCTCCTCAGGCCCACCCTTTCATTTTAGTCTGATGTACTGTGCAATGCCATCAGCCGTCTATTAATTTAATTTGTTTTACACTACTGGCCATTAAATGGCTATACCACGAAGGTGACGTGCTACAGACGCGAAATTTAACCGACAGCAAGACGATGCTGTGATATGCAAATGATTAGCTGTTCAGTGCATTTACACAACGTTGGCGCTGGTGGCAACACCTACAACGTGCTGACATGAGGAAAGTTTCCAACCGATTTCTCATACACAAACAGCAGTTGAGCGACGTTCCTTATGAAACGTTGTTGTGATGCCTCGTGTAAGGAGCACAAACGCGTTCCACCACGTTTCTGACTTTGAAAAAGGTCGGATTGTAGACTATCGCGAGTGCGGGATATCGTATCGCGACACTGCTGCTCGCTTTGGTCGAGATCCAATGACTGTTAGCAGAATATGGAATCGGTGGGTTCAGAAGGGTAATACGGAACGCCGTGCTGGATCCCAACAGCCTCGTATCATTAGCAGTCGAGATGACAGGCATCTATCCTCATGGCTGTAACGGATCGTGCAGCCACGTCTCGATCCATCAGTCAACAGATAGGGACGTTTGCAAGACAACAGCCATCTGCACGAACAGTTCGACGACGTTCGCAGTATCATGGACTATCAGCTCGTAGACCATGGCTGCGATTACCCTCGACGCTGCATCACAGACAGGAGCGCCTGCAATGGTGTACTCAACGACGAACCTGGGTGTAAGAATGGCAAAACGTCACTTTTCCGAATGAATGCAGGTTCTGTTTACAGCATCATGATGGTCGCACGCGTGTTTGGCGACATCGCGGTGAACGCACATTGGAAGCGTGTATTCGTCATCGCCATACTGGCGCATCAACCGGCCTGATGGTATGGGGTGCCATTGGTTACACGTCTCGGTCACATCTTGTTTGCATTGACGACACTGAACAGTGGACGTTACATTTCAGATGTGTTACGACCCGTGGCTCTACCCTTCATTCGATCCCTGCGAAACCCTACATTTCAGCAGGATAATGCACGACCGCATATTGGAGGTCCTGTAAGGGCCTTTCTGGATACAGAAATGTTCGACTGCTGCCCTGACCAGCACATTCTCCAGATCTCTCACCAATTGAAAAAGTCTGGTCAATGATGGCCCTGCAACTGGCTCGTCACAATATGTCAGTCACTACTCGTGATGAACTATGGTATCGTGTTGAAGCTGCATGGGCAGCTGTACCTGTACACGCCATCCAAGCGCTGTTTGACACAATGCCCAGGCGTATCACGGCCGTTATTACGGCCAGAGTTGGTTGTTCTTGGTACTAATTTCTGAGGATCTATGGACCCAAATTGCGTGAAAAAGTAATCACATGTCAGTTCTAGTATATTTGACCAATGAATACCCGTTTATCATCTGCAATTTCATCTTGGTTTAGCAATTTTAATGGCCAGTAGTGTAATTTGAAGATAAGTCCTTCAGTCGACTTAAAGTTTGAAGATTTATTTGTTTAATAACTAAAATTTTTAAAGTTAGTTTTTCTTTAAAAAAACCTGGCTCTATCTGAAGTTCTTGTTATCCAGGCTCTAAACCCTGAGTTGTTCAATGTCTTGTGTGTAGCTTTCAGTCTAGTATTTACGTGAAATACTTTTTTTAAGTAAGGTCTTCAGCCGCGTGTATTCTTTAAAGCAATTTTATAACATGTGTTCAGGCCTGACGCCACTTTACCTGGACTTGTTCACAGAATAAGGTGACCAGATTCCCACAGCGCGTCCAATCGCTAAAAACACGGTTAGGCCGACGCCAGTTTCTGAAGAAGTAAATTTCGCATTCAGCCAGAACATTCCCACCCTCTTGCTTGCCCGCCAGCGGAACAAGGCCAGCCGCCAGTATGGAGGCACATAAACCACTGTCCTGCCAGGCCCAAGGCTCGTTTCGATGACTCCAAAGGAATCCGAAAAGTGTCTTGCTGTCCAGGAAATGTTCTAAAGCTGCACCTAATGCAGTGGTCGGCTCCAGCGTCCAAAAATCTGTCTCTATAGCCGAGTTTAATTCTACTACTGCTACTCAAGTCATGCAAGTACTGTGAGATCAATCAGTGGTTTACATAAACCCCAAGTCTCAGATTAATATCAATTAGGGAAAATTTCGATACACCAAAGGCGAATGAAATTATGACAATTATCAAAGCAGAATTAAACGGGAGGTCCCTGCCCAGAAAGCACCGCCATCTTTCATATACACCAAAGTGAATATACCGTTTATTTAGTTGATTGGAATAAGGTCTTAGCTTGGAAAACTTGGCAGATTATCTAACTTATCATTACCATAAAGATCTTTTTTATTACATCAGATCTGTTGTGTAACATTGTTCTATTTATGAGAGGGGTCCCTTCATCTTAATGTAAACCAGAACAATTTTGGTTTAGGAGAAAGTGATAACCTGGATTATAAGGACAGCAACAATTTTTTTTCAAGTCAGTACACAATATTTCAAATGTGTAGTTGTCTTTACTTTGAGCATATTTGACTGAAAATTCTTCTATTTCATCCAAAGTTGGTTTCTATAAGAAAAATTCAAACATTTTTAGGGGAGTTAAACTCCAAAAAATATTCTTTGTTTCTGCGACAAATCTAACTTCAGAGCTTTTAGGAGTGTCAGTATAAGCTGGAGCACACTTCAACCGTTTTGTTATTTGCTTCCCCTTTCTCTGATTTGATTCTTCATACGTAATTTGTATAGTTCCAGGTTCTAATAACATCTGTTTTGTCGTCTAAAGTAGCATGAATTTTAATGTAACCGCCACATCTGCTAGCAGTCCATAACGACCGAGCGAGATGGTGCAGTGGCTAGCACACAGGACTCGCATTCGGGAGAACGATGGTTCAATCCCGCACTTGGATATCCTGATTTAGGTTTCCGTGATTACCCCCAAATCACTCCAGGCAAATGCCGGGATAGTTCCTTTGAAAGGGCACGGCTGACTTCCTTCCCCGTTCTTCTCTAATCCGATGAGACCGATAACCTCGCTGTCTGGTTTCTTCCCCAAAACAAACCAACCCAGTCCATCACCCCCATCAATAATAATCATGTCTTTTCTATTCCTTCTTCGTCGGTAACTTCGGCTACTTCTGCAGTTGTGATGACTGCATCAGTGGCTTCTTCCACCTCTGTTTCCTTAATATCAGTTATAATTTCCTCAGCTGTTTGTAATATCTGTTTGTAGAAAGCGATTCCTATACAGGCTGTTACAAAAAGGTACGGCCAAACTTTCAGGAAACATTCCTCACACACAAATAAAGAAAAGATGTTATGTGGACATGTGTCCGGAAACGCTTAATTTCGATGTTAGAGCTCATTTTAGTTTCGTCAGTATGTACTGTACTTCCTCGATTCACCGCCAGTTGGCCCAATTGAAGGTAGGTAATGTTGACTTCGGTGCTTGTGTTGACATGCGACTCATTGCTCTACAGTCAAGCACATCAGTACGTAGCATCAACAGGTTAGTGTTCATCACGAACGTGGTTTTGCAGTCAGTGCAATGTTTACAAATGCTGCGTTGGCAGATGCCCATTTGATGTATGGATTAGCAGGGGGCAATAGCCGTGGCGCGGTACGTTTGTATCTTGGCAGATTTCCAGAACGAAGGTGTCCCGACAGGAAGACGTTCAAAGCAATTTATCGACGTCTTAGGGAGCACGGAACATTCCAGCCTATGACTCGCGACTGGGGAAGACCTAGAACGACGAGGACACCTGCAATCGACGAGGCAATTCTTCGTGCAGTTGACGATAACCCTAATGTCAGCGTCAGAGAAGTTGCTGCTGTACAAGCTAACGTTGACCACGTCACTGTATGGAGAGTGCTACGGGAGAACCAGTTGTTTCCGTACCAGGTACAGCGTGTGCAGGCACTATCAGCAGCTGATTAGCCTCCATTCTGCGAATGGTTCATCCAACAATGTGTCAATCCTCATTTCAGTGCAAATGTTCTCTTTACGGATGAGGCTTCATTCCAACGTGATCTAATTGTAAATTTTCACAATCAACATGTGTGGGCTGACGAGAATCCGCACGCAATTGTGCAATCACGTCATTAACACAGATTTTCTGTGAACGTTTGGGCAGGCATTGTTGGCGATGTCTTGATAGGGCCCCATGTTCTTCCACCTACGCTCAATGGAGCACGTTATCATGATTTCATACTTGGTACTCTACCTGTGCTGCTAGAACATGTGCCTTTACAAGTACGACACAACATGTGGTTCACGCACTATGGAGCTCCTTCACATTTCAGTCGAAGTGTTCGTACGCTTCTCAACAACAGATTCGGTGACCGATGGATTGGTAGAGGCGGACCAATTCCATGGCATCCACGCTCTCCTGACCTCAACCCTCTTAACTTTCATTTATGGGGGCATTTGAAAGCTCTTGTCTACGCAACCCCGGTACCAAATGTAAAGACTCTTTGTGCTCGTATTGTGGACGCCATTCTCCAGGGCTGCATCAGCGCATCATGGATTCCATGCGGCGTAGGGTGGATGCATGTATCCTCACTAACAGAGCACATTTTGAACATTTCCTGTCACAAAGTGTTTGAAGTCACGCTGGTACGTTCTGTTACTGTGTGTTTCCATTCCATGATTAATGTGATTTGAAGAGAAGTAATAAAATGAGCTCTAACATAGAAAGTAAGCGTTTCCGGACACATGTCCACATAACATATTTTCTTTCTTTGTCTGTGAGGAATGTTTCCTGACAGTTTGGCCGTACCTTTTTGTAACACCTTGTCTACTATAATTGAAAAATTGTGCAAAGAATGTGTTCTACAAATGCAACATTTTGTACAAAAACAGAAATATCATAAAAATACGAACGTCGTTTAGAATATTAGAATGCAGCTTACTTACAAGAGAGGTCCGATGCTGCAAAAGAATGTGTTAAAACACAAAGCGAGATATAATTTCTCAGCTTATAATACTTTTAGACTGCAGAAAACTTCATTATCAACAATCATTCCATTCGTTTTCTTATCATGTCTTGGCTTCTCTCAAAACAAACTTGAGCTGGGCAACTCGCAACAGTGTGTCAGCACACCAGGTACATAAATCATTCACTGTGTGTCACAGCTGTAAAATATTGAAGAAAGAAAATGACCATGTGTATCCCATATATACAGCTCTCAGAAACACACTTAAATATATTTTAACACTTGAAATGAATAATCTAAAAATATTGACAAAAATATGTTTTGAGTAATTTGTTTTTGTTCACGAGGTGTTAGATTAATTGTGAAATAGATGACATAAAAAGATAGCTTTGTATCTTTTAACACACGCATAATAAGTTCTATGTAATAAGTTAGACTCTGTGTTGTGTGTATCCAACACTGGATAGAAATGGAATAACGAACCAGACACCATAGATTACTTGGCTCTTTCCAAAACGGAAAAGTCAACCCACTCCACTGTTGACATTTGAGAGAGAATTCCCTGTATCGATATTTTCAAATGGTTCAAATGGCTCTGATCACTATGGAACTTAACATCTGAGGTCATCAGTCCCCTAGAACATATAACTACTTAAGCCTAACTAACCTAAGGACATCACACTCATCCATGCGCGAGCGAGGCAGGATTCGAACCTGCGACCGTAGTAGCAGCGCGGTTCCGGACTGAAGTGCCTAGAACCACTCGGGCGCAACGGCCGGCTGATATTTTCCTTACAGTAAAGGAAGAAAGGTGAAGGATTGTTGTCCTGTCTGTAATGTGGTCATCAGAGATGGAGCGCCAGGGGAGTTGTCAACCAACGGGAGAGCAAACCCGTCACAGGTACCCTTCTATAGTGATGTCTGACTTGAGTGTTAAATTACCCGTTCCGGTAGAGGGGCTGTTGCGGGAGCAGCGGTGTTTTCTTCAAATGCAACCGATGATATACTAAGGGTATTAAAGTTCTTGTTGGAATTTCAAGAAAGACGAGATATTTTTGGATTAAGTGCAAAACATTGTTATCAGTTACTGAGCTCTGTAGTGAGTGGGCGATTGGAGCAAGCATTGATAGATACGACATGCCATAGAGTAGACTGTGGTTAACGGCACTTTCTGAGTTAAATTGTTGCTATTATTTGAGCGTCCACGCACAACATTTGCTTGTTTTGCGGTGCAGCAGTCTGACCAACCATTAGAGAGGTATGTCAAGAGAGCAAAAGATAGCGCTACAATTTGTGTTTGAATTATAGTGAAGGGGAAATAGTTGACAACATTTTGCAAGGAATGCGATCCAGTGATCACAATCGACAGTTGTTTCGCTAGCAGCAACAGAATTTTCGCCAGTTAGAAGACTTGATGAGCCATGTCCAAGTTGTAGCATGTGCTGATCGGACGGGAAAAAGGATTTAATCCTGGGTGGCAAGGAATGGCAAACAGGTGTCATCTGCAGTAAGGCTATGTAAGTGTAAGAGGCGTGGAGATATTGCAAATAACTGTATAGGGCAGTCAAGCTTTTAAAGACAGTTGATGGTCTCTTAAGTGGGGATCACAAAGAAGGGCCTTTAGTAGAGGAATTGTGCCGATCCCCGGGCCTCCACTTCCTTTTGTGTGTTTGTCTATAAATAAGGGGCCTGTTTGTGCACTTCTCTATACCGGTAGCTCTGTCTCCCTAATTAAGGAGGAGAGGGTGTCAACTCATCGAGAACACTGCAAGTTACTCAAATTGTCAGGTGGAACCGAATCTTGCCAATTCCGAGCAAATGAAAATATTGGGGGCAATTAAGAGTCAGATTCGCATTGGTGATTTTACGTGGAAATTCCCAGGTATGGTGGCCCACAATCTATCTGTGCAGATTTTTCTTGTAAGGTTGGGTTTATTCCTCAGTGTAGTAACAAAAGGTTTTATTTTGAATTTTCCCACCAGGAAACTTAAGTTTTGTAAGCATTAAGTGAAATGCAGTGTAGACCTCTGGAAGCATGTAATTAATTTAGTAGTTGCTGATGCCTCCATCTATGGTCTTGCTCATTTGCCATCCAAACAGAGGGGGCAGCAGACTGTCAAGCCGTGTTAATAATTTAGTGATGTACTCACTGATAGCTTAGGCGAGGTTAAGGAAGCCGGGTATAAAACTGAATTAACGGGTAACGTTCATGTAAGGAACCAACCATACAGTTTGACACCACCTTAAATGAAAGTGCTACGGCTCACTATGTCTCAAATGCTACAGGAGGGATTTAGCCATCCAAATCACTATACTTCTCTCCGGTATTTGTGGTGCTCAAGCGGCAGGGAAGGAGGGGAGGGGGGATGGGGTGAGTCCGGTTGTTGATTACTGAGCCATCAACAAAAAGGAAATTTTCAAATCCATACCCATCCTGATTTGCATTCATCCTTTTCGTGGTTTCAGGGGTCCAAGTTCTTTACGACATTCGATCCAAATCAGGCCTATTACCAAATGCCTCTTGCTGAGGGGTCCTAACCCGTCACGGACTTTTCTACTGATGGGGCTCTTTATGATTACAAAACAGTTATTTTCGGACTGTCTATAGTGCCAGCAGTGCTGTCCAGTAACTTATACAGGCTCTTCTCTGATTTTAAATTTGAGTGTTTGTAGCATTATCTTGGCCAACGGCCTTGCCGCAGTTCTAACACCGGTTCCCGTCAGATCACCGAAGTTAAAGCGCTGTCGGGCTGGGCTAGCACTTTGATGCGTGACAATCCGGCTTGCCGAGCCCTTGTGAGGCAAACTGAGGAACTAATTGATTGAGAAGTAGAGGCTCCGGTCTCGGAAAGTGACATACGGACGGGAGAGCGGTGTGCTGACCACATGCCCCTCCATATCTGCATTCAGTGACGCCTATGGGCTGAGAATGACACGGCGGCAGGATCGTACCGTTAGGCCTGTTGGGGAGGAGTTTAGTTAGTTATCTTTACCTTGATGATTTAGTAATTTTTAGTGAGCATTCCGAAGAGCATGTCGGCCACATTAGGGAGGTGCTCGAAGGGTTGCGAACGGCGTGTTTCACCGTTAAACTCCAAAAGGTAAAATTTGTTCAGCCTGAAATTTTCTATTCCGACCATATTGTTTCTATCAAGTGGTTTAGAAACGATCAGAGGCGTACAAAGGTGATTCATTCGTGTTCCACTACTAAGAATGTTAGAACAGTTGCTCGCCTTATTGGAAAGGTAAATTTGTTCTGAAAATTTGGGCCTAATTTTGATGAATTAGGAGCACCACTAAATGACCTTCGGAAGAAAGGAAAACATTACGATTGGGGTCTGTCACAACAAGCTTCTCTTGAGTCGTTGAAGAAGGTTTTGGCCACTGCCCCTGTGTTGGCTATGGCTGATTTCAGTAAGGAGGTTATTGTCCAGGCAGACACATCCATGTCAGGCGGTGCAGCCATCCTTCTGCAGGAAGGAGAGGCAGGAAGACGGCCCATCGCTTATGCTACACGTTGCTTTTCGCCATTGGAAGTCAAGTGCAGGGTGTACATGAAGTCCAGGAACACCTTCAATTATGTATTCCACAAGAACAAAGCATTTTACAGATGTCATTTTGAAGAGAAACCTTGAAAGTTTTTTTTTCATGTATACCACCACAGCGTAGTTTGGTAATTTGTCGATGTCAGTGCTAGTCGCAAACATGGTGGGTTCCGGTGCGGAACGAGCTGTTTCACGAAATGGCCTCCCCGATCACCAGATCTTTCTCAGTGTGACTTCTTTCTGTGGGGACACATTAAAGATCTGATGTATGTACTGCCTCTACCACGTGATGTAGTAAAGCTCCGGGACAGAACACGGGAAGCGACTGCCACAGTCGACGGTACCATGCTGGGGCGGATATGGCAAGAGTTCGATTACCGTATTGACGTCTGCCAGGTCACACATGGTTCGCTTATCGAATGTTTGCAAAAAAAAAAAAAAAAAAAAAAAAAAAAAAAAAAAAATATATATATATCACAGTTTCTCTTCTAAATGCAATATGTATGACATCTGTGCATGTTCAGTTCTTGTGCAATAAATAATTGAAAGTATTCCCAGAATTTATGTACACCTTGTATTCAGTATATGAGCTGAAGGTCTTGTCAGTCTTGTTCGTTTTTCAAAAAAACAACTTTTTTTCTTAGAGACCGACAGCCAAGTTCTGTGTTGGTTGTTTGCAATACCAAGAAAGGTGGGTCGAAGTGCTATATGGGACGTACATATTTCAGCGTTTCAGTTTAAGATCAGACGGATCCGTGGTTCGGAAAGTGTTGTGGCTGATGGCTTGGTTCAAATGGCTCTGAGCACTATGGGACTCAACTGCTGTGGTCATTAGTCCCCTAGAACTTAGAACTACTTAAACCTAACTAACCTAAGGACATCACACACATCCATGCCCGAGGCAGGATTCGAACCTGTGACCGTAGCAGTCGCACGGTTCCGGACTGCGCCCCTAGAACCACGAGACCACCGCGGCCGGCCTGATGGCTTGAGTCGAATGTTTGATCAGGATTCGGAGGAACAGCTGGGTGATGAACGTCCAGGGATGGTCGTTCTTGAGTCGTCAGCCAATCAAAGTTGTTCCATTGTTGGTGGAATCCCGCTTGTCTTTAAGGATATTGCTGTCCAACAGGATGGAGGCCCTGAGTTAGGTAGCATTAAGGAAACGGGTACTATTGTGTTGCACTGGTCGTGGGAAACGGGAAAGAACAGTCCCCTCTTTGAATTTTGATATGATTTCTTTTCTACTTCATTGAGTTTTCAATCCACTGCGAGTTCATCACCATTAACTAGTTTTCAGTCCACTGCAAGTTCATCATCAGATAGAAGTGTAGTACCGACGCAAATGCAATTGAAAATAGCCACACGCTGAATCTGGTCTATAATGTAATGTAACTCTTGATGAAATAATGATAATCTTGTATGAAGAGTATAACAGCCTACACTAGATATTTAAAATTGTTTTATCATTCATAAACATTACAGAAACATTATCTGGACATGTAACACTTCCATCTGATGTAAACCTGTAGTGGCTTGAAAATTGGGAAGCGATACAAAAATTAAATGCCTTAATCGTGAAGCTGTCCACCCACGACATGAGATCCACCTCAAGCTTTCAGTTTCAGTGACGTTAACAAATATTTGAAGTTTAGCAATGGCGAAGGGTACTGCTGTGTTTAACAGCAGGTATAGGTGGTTCCAGAAAGAGACATGTGATGTAATACACGTGATACTTCTAGAACAGGGTTAGCTGAGAAGAGTTATAGGTATACTACCCGATATGAACCTGCTGGTGCTTGAGGCAAATGATCGATGATAACGGTGCACAAGGTTTGACTCCCGCTTCTAAGAGTTTGTAAATAGTCTATGTGTAAGTGCATTGGCTGTCTCGTTGTAATAATTGACGGCAGTCTCCTCTGGTTTGCTGCCGGACCCTAAAATCAAAATGTCTCAAGCAATAAGTCATGATGATTTCAAGACTCGACAGTAAACCCGAAAAGACTACGAACATTCTACTACGTGCTTTATCTTTTTTTTTGGGAGGGTGCGGAGGGAGGGGGGGGGGGGGGGGGGGGGAAGAAGTGTTCACCTGGTGACACGATGTTTACGACAAGAACCTTTTACTGAGTGTGTCTGCACTCCTCCAACCTCCTAAATAATGGTTTGAAGTGTAGCGTCTACACCTTATGTCATAGATTAAATGGCCTATATAGTATAATTTTCTGCTGTAGCAGTTGCCCTCTGTGGCAACCTTTAGCACCATGGATGTCTTTAACGTGTTGTCAGTCTATCCTTTCTCCTAAACTGTGTTTTTCATTATACTTCTTTCGACGTCGATTCTATGGAGAACCTCTATATTTCTTATCTTACCGTCCATTTAATTTTCTGATTTTTTCAGTAATACCACATTTCAAATTCACTGTCTTCCTTTACCGTTATCTCTTCATGATTTACTTACATACAATGCAGTGATCCACATCCAAATTCTCTTCTTCTTCTTTCTGCGAGTTCTGTAAACCATGTGGCATCTCTCGCATCCAAGTTTCCATCTCCTATCTTGCCAGTCCTCTTCTTGCATCTCCCTGTCCTGCAACCCACGCTTCACTCCGTCTTTGCAATGTAGTGTTTTCCTGTGTCTTGGAGGTCTTCACTGCCATATTTTAGAAGGCTGTCTTTCCTTTGCCATTCTCCTGCGATGTCCATACTGTGTTAGTCGTTTATTTTCAGTTGCGTCTACAATATCCTTTGCAAACTCTCGTCTGTTCTCATAGCACTTCATTTCATATTTTGTCTCTTCTTGCTGCTTCACAATTTAGACTTCCAAACTCCATTTTCATTACCTTTAATTTCTTCTCATTGGCCCCGGAGACTTCCCACAATTCAGCGCCATAGAGATCAATGCTCTGAACTACAGTTTCGTATATCCTCCTTTTCTAATTTTTGACGTAGTTTTATTCCAAATAATGGAGTATAAATGCGTTACTGCCGCCCTTCCCTTTTCTATTCTGTGCTTCATTTCCTCGTTGCTTTCACTTTTGTGTGATCGAGTATACAACATCCTTTCATATACCTCAGACAACCAAGTATTCAGTCTTTGCAAATGATATTTGCATGAGCCTCTCCTCATATTCTTCTTTAAGTTTTCTTAACATACAAGAAACAGCCCCTTCTTCCTCGGCGAAGATGATCTGATCGTCTATTCTAAGTCCCATGTTTTTGCACTATTTTCCAATTTTTCACTGCTTCGTTTTTTAAAGAGAATAGGTGCTAAGAAGCATCCTTATCTCAGTCCTTTGCTAACCTCATGTTTCTGAGATGGTAGCTTCTCAGATTATAACACGACAAGTATTTCTATTAAAGTAGTTCAATTCCTTCACTTGGTCTGCTGCACTAACATACGTCTTACGAAAAAAGTAGAAGTGACAGAAAAATGTCATTTTACCTTTCACCCCTTGTTTGTGTTACTGTCTCTGCATATCTGACAGTGAACCGCCCTCTCTCTAACGTAATGTAGTGGTTAGTAGCGCCTGAAAGCAAACAAAAGTGGAAAGTCGTGGGAATGATCGCCTTCGCTGCACGTCGTGACTACGTGATCTGCCCGGCGTGGGCGCCTAGCCATCATCTCGGCGAGGGAAACTGCACCACCACCCCCGCCCCCGCCCCCACCCCCGCCAGCACGACCACGTGTCGTCCGCCCGCCGGCAGCAATTCGCCGTCCTCACGAGCGCTTCTGCTTGCACCTTATAGGGAGGGCCACGTAATTCTGTATTCTGCCTAAGACGCCGACAGTGGGGTCCGTGTCGACCCCGGCCGTTATGAGGGGCTCGCTGCAGCCGCATTCTGATGCAAATTCGCTGCTTTTGAGTCGGCACTTGCCGCTGCCGCTGCCTCTGCTGCTGAAACTGTTCCCCGTGCGCCCGGCGCGGCGTGTCGGCGTGTTTTGCACATAAAGCTCGGCCGATGCTATCTGGCGACCTCACGAACCCGCCGGCTCGTGAGCAGGTGCCGCTGACTCAGGCAGGACGGCCGACCACCACCACCACCACTACAGGCTGGCTACTCGGGCACCTCCTCACTTTCCGTGCAACAGCTGGCCGCGAACGCGAAAGCGTCTTCGCGCAGTAGGCCACCAAATGAAGCACAGTTCAAGTCATTCCACTGAGGGCTTTACACCGAGGCTGTGGTACGCTGCGATTAAAATACATTTGAAGTTTCGAAGACTTGAGTCGTAGTGACCAATCGCTAGCCAGTGGATCTCAAGTTGATTCCATATCTCTAGATGTCCTAACGGCTTTTAACGCAATTCATCACTAGACCCAAGTTGTCAACAAGTCACAGGGCAAGCTGGTGGTGGCTCCATAATGGTGTGGTCCAATGAACCAGTCATTGACTGGAAATGGGTATGTCCATCTTTTCATAGATGGTTGTGAGACACGGCTGTTCGATACAGGATCTCAAACCAAACACCTTTCAGCCGTCTAGTTTCCAAACTTATTTTTCTTGGCTGCCAGTTCCAGCCATTTACTACGCCATCTTCAAACGCCTGCCGACAGTCGAGAGATGATAGTTGAAGTGATCGCTAGAGCAAGCCGAAATGTACAAATTGCTGGCCCCTGTCTTAATCCGAACCGAGGTGGAGGTTTCGTACATGTAGGTCAGGTGCCTGAAGATGGTGTAGTAAATCGCCGAAACTGGTAGCCAAATAAAATAAGTTTGGAAACCAGACAGTTGTAAGGTGTTTACTTTGACATCCTGGAAATATGTTGGAATACTTGGAGACTATTTGTGCCCATTCGTGGGCTTGATGCTCCCAAACACGCTGGAATTTTTATGGATGGAAGGGCATTCTGGACAATCTGAGCGAACGATGTGGCTACCCAGATCGCCTTATATGAATCCATCCAACATTTATGGAACATTATCGAGAGGTCAGTTCGTGGGCAAAATTCTGCACCAACAATACTTTGACAGTTACGGATGTCTATAGAGGCAGCATGGCTCAATATTTCTGTAGGGTTTCACTGCACTAGGCAAAAGAAGGTCCAATATTATATAAGTAGGCATCGCATGACCTTTCTCATCTCATTGTACACTGAGGTAGGCATCGATTTAAATATCTTTCACGTTTCGAAGAGCTGAGTTGTGGCGACCAATCGCTAGCCAGTGGATCTCAACTTCATTCTATACCTCTGCGTGTCCTAAAATTTCTCATAAGCGGCTTCTCATAAAATTGCTTGATTTTGGAGTTAGTTCTCAGTTGCACGATTGGACTCATGATTTCCTGTCAGTAAGGTCACAGTTGACAATAATCTATTCCTGACGTACATAAACGATTTAGGAGACAGCCAATAACCACACCCCTATCTTACCCGATTCCTTAAACACCCGAACTCCCATGCATAAAAATGCTTCAAACGTCTTATTTTTGTTACAAATCAGGTAATATCTGGAGTTAATTGTCCACCTGTCTCAATGTTAATGACGTAAAGAAAATCAAATGGCTCTGAGCACTATGGGACTTAACTCCAGAGGTCATCAGTCTCCTTGACTGAACTACTTAAACCTAACAAACCTAAGGACGTCACACACATCCATGCCCGAGGCAGGATTCGAACCTGCGACCGTAGCGGTCGCGCGGTTCCAGACCGTAGCGCCTAGAACCGCTCGGCCACTCCAGCCGACTTATGACGTCATATTTCACAAATACATGTCGTAGAAGGATATAATTTTGCATGTACGATCACTAGTACAGTAATGTGGATACTTTCTGCAGAACGTGTTAGGAATAGAGTTAGTAATAATAAAGTAATAAATTCAAACATAATGCCACACGCTGAAGTTTTACTGAGTGAATAGCGAGATTGTAGTAGCCGATAAATTATTTCTTTTTCTGTATTTTGTCAGCGAGATAAAGTTTCGAAAAAGTTTGAAATTATATGTACGACTTTTCGGATGTCACGAAGTGCTCCCGTTCTCGTATTTTGAATGAATAAAGCCTTAGAAATCTACGCGCCGGGAGTCACAGCACCTCGACAAGACCCAGTTTCCAGTTTTGATAATTGTCTTATCGCGGTAATTTTTAACATAGGATTTTAGCACTTAATAAGTTACTACATTTTAAATTTTTAAGTTCATTCCATTTCTGTGAAATACTGCAAAATCAAATTTGTGTCTCTCCTGGATGGCATTAGATAGGCAATCAGATAGGGATCAACTGACTATTGAAAGTCTTCACTCTGAGCGTTCGCTCACTGAAATAGTTCGATTTTCCGAGTACCAAAGATCAACTGTTTATTATATTGTGGTCAAGTGTAATGCTTCCGAGAAGTCTGAGGAAGGTTCCGCTAGCCCGGCGAGGAAACCTCATTCGAGGAAACATGTCACGAACTGCAGCAGTCATCTAAAAGGCTCAGGTGCTGATTTCGGAGGATCGGGAGCAATCGCTGAGGAAATTGGTATCGGTATTGAATGTCAGCGAGTGAACAATGCGTCGGATGGCAGCGGAGAATACGAGCCATTTAGTGTAAAACTAGCTCTCGGATAACTTGACATGTTCTGGTCAAAGGAGCTCTGGTCGCTGAACAGCCCGTATGTAAACACCCTCGACTACTGTTTTTGGTGCGTAGTCGAAAGAGTTACCAATACGACGAGGCACCCTAATATCGCATTTCTACGCACCGCTATCGATGCAGCATTCGCGAATATGGACAGCGCTGTTTCAAAGAGTGCCTGCGATCGCTTCAGGACAAAATTGAAGCCAATCATGAGGTTGAAGTTGGTTGCATCGAGTAATGTTACTCTTGAAAGATACCACTACGTATATGTAAAAGAATTTTAATTTTAATTTGTCTTTTGTTTTAACAAATTTGCTTTTAAGAAAAGTTTCATTTGTCCACATTTAAACCCCGCATCTTCTAGATACATCTGAGTAGTCACCTTAGATTGTGTGCAGAGGAGTCTGTCGTTTATTCTTATACTACAGTCGCCAGAAGATCAAAGAAAATTGCAAAACATCTTATACAAAATACCTGCGAATATCATGCGAAAAGTGACAACTGACACTGAACAATTAAGACTGTGAAGTCTTCCACATGAGTAATTCTGGTTACTCAATAAACCACAAAAATTTCAATGTTATCGATTGTACTAAATATCTACGGATTACAATTACGAACAACTTAATTTGGAACAATCGCATATCAAATATTATGGGGGAGAAGATGTAACAAATCCAGTTAGGAGACTCCCTACACTATGCTTATCCTACCCATTCTTGGGTATTGCGGCGCGGTATTGGAGCCTTACCAAATAGTACTGACGGAAGACATCAAAAAAATTCCAAGAACTGCTGCTCGTTTCGTAATAAAGCGAAATGAGTAGAGAGTGCCACGGATATGATTCACGATTTTGGGTGTCAGTCTTTAAAACAAACATTTTTCGTTGTGACGAAATCAACCACCAACTTTCTCCTCTGAATGCGAAATTTTTGTGCTGAGTCCCACCTACATGTGGAGGGAGAACAGTCGCAATAAAATAATAGAAGTCAGAAGTCGCACGGAAAGATTTAAGTGCTCATTTTTTCTCCACGTGCAACTTTAGAGAGGAACGGCCAAAAAATAGTCTGAAAGTGGATACCTGAACTCTCTGACAAGTGAATTGCAGAGTCATGAAGATATGGAATCGTAGTTCTTTCTCGAGCGTCACGTGCTCTCCGTGTTTCCTGTTTTGCAGCTACGTGCCGGCTGTTGTCAATCAAAGACATAATTTATTCGAGCTGTAATGTGTATAGATGGAGGATGAGGAGGAGGAGCAAGAAGAGGGGTGCGGGGCATAAGGCGTTTTGGCCTTCTGGGAGGCGTTGCTGTGTGTGTGTGGAATTAATCCACGTCTAATGAACTAGAATGATTTGTTCCTTGCATAAGCAATCTATGCTTCTTCACCTGCATGTACGTGAGGTTCGAGTCCTTTCCATTGCAACGGCTTTCCTATTTAACGTGATGTACAAGAAATGGATATCTGCTTCCTTCCGCAATTACTCTACACAAAATACTGTCGTATTCGTAATAGAAAAAAAGAAGAAATTATTGAAGCTCTTAGCAACGAGAGCACAGCGCAAATTGCCCATCAGAAACGTCTGCCTTATATTACCGACAGTATCTAGCTGTGGGGAAGGGTGCCTGCATATTAAATGCGAAAATGCGTGAGAGCGCATACACACACACACACACACACACACACACACACACACACACACACACACACACACACTTTAAATGGTACATGAAGAGAAAACGTTACTTATCACCATCTAGTTATCCAAAGAGTTATCTAACAAGGACCTAACAGAAATTAGGAGAATCGAATACGCAGCAAGGATGGCAACAACGTGACGGTCTCACGTAATATGGAGAAGCTTATCACATATTAGCGTTTCTCTCCACGAAGTTTCAACGCTAGCACAACCAAAACGGGCTGAGAGTGACTGCGCAACTGCTTGCTCGACACCGAGAGATTGGCGATTCAAATTCGTCCGTCGTCGCGGCTCTCCAGCTCAAGCGGACTGACTTGCAGAAACAACCCCGACTCCCCACCCCCCGAACCCCCTCTAGATAATGAGGAAGCCAGATCTAGTGCTTTGAGTCCCAAGTTACTTAAGCTACTTGTCAATTCCTTTCATTTTCTCTATCTATTTCATTCCTTCGTATATCAATTGATTTGTCCTGCTGAACACATTTTTTTTTCTTTTTTGCAATTACCTTTCTTATACTATTTTTAGTCCAACATGTGTGACTGCTGTTTGTAGAAATGCCCCTTCTTCCTAAGAGCCGGCCGCGGTGGTCTCGCGGTTCTAGGCGCGCAGTCCGGAACCGTGCGACTGCTACGGTCGCAGGTTCGAATCCTGCCTCGGGCATGGATGTGTGTGATGTCCTTAGTTTAGTTAGGTTTAAGTAGTTCTAAGTTCTAGGGGACTAATGACCACAGCAGTTGAGTCCCATAGTGCTCAGAGCCATTTGAACAATTTTTCTTCTTAACAACATACAGGGACAGTCAGTATCGCAGTATTTACCGCCTTATAAATCTTCAAGCACTTCATCGATCCCACTTCATTGTGATCTGACTGTATATGTATTATTGGGTATTCCTCAAAATCATATACCTCCTTTTCTTGTGATTTTCGCACTGTGTATTTGCTATTAAAGGTGAAATTTCTTGCGAAAGTCAAGCAGTTCTTCCTCTTTCTCATTTCCACTGCTGAACCAGCATTCTTCCGCAACTCTGCCTTCTATTATTTCCCTAACTACAGCATTTCAATCATTCATGATTAGACTGTTATCATTGCTAAGTACTGAACTTTTCCTCAAGTCCTCTCGTATAATCTTTGTCTGGTCATCTTGTGCTTGTTATGTCGGCATATATACTTCCATATTGGTGCCGATGTGGTTCCGGTTTTAATGAGAAGAAGCCTGCTTGTTGCTAATCCTTATTTCACACTTTCCTCTTGATGAAGATATTACCCTACATTGCTCTAACAAGGACTCTTGTTTGATTTAACTAACGAGGACTGCATCTAGAATCAAAGTCTAAATTTCCATCTTCAGATTTTCTAGCCCCCTACCGCAGGAGGAAAGAGAGAGATGTTAAAAATTGCTGTCTACTAGGTATCCTACATAAATCTGAAACCATAAAAGTCAGAAATATTAGCTAAAGACAGGAAGATCTCAAATGTCTATTGAAATATTGTTCACGGTCAGACGACCCATTAGTGAGAAGTGCTTGCATCTGCCAGTTTGAGGCTAAATCCGTGGTAAATTGTCACAGGACAGCTCTATCACAGTACAGCTCTACAATGCACCTTGGAACCATAAAACTTATCACAAACTGTTATTCGTTGCCAACGAATTACCTACTTTTCTTTTGTGACTACGAATGCTTTCCCGGCGTAATAATTGATAATATTCTTCTCGGGTATGCAGCCGGATCATAACGTCTTCATGACACAATATTTCCGCGGTCCAACTGGCCGCCATCTTCAGGTGAGAGTGCTGGTGCACGATCTCGCCGGAACTGACTTCCCAGCGCAAGTGGCGGCCCCTAAATAGGCCGCAGAAGACCTACACCGCGTGCGCGAGAAGGTGCCGTAACTGCCCTCTAGCGCAGTAGATATACCCCGCCGCCAGTGATGGAACCAGGCGACATCGAGATATCGCTGTCAAAAATTTTAAAAAAATTTTATTCCGACGATCGAACCACAGACCGTTGTTTTTTAATGTCAGATAACACCGGGTCCCAAGTCTTACTTAAAAGATAACCCTTGTCTCTATCAATAAGATTGTCAGATAAACGAATCTCTATGGATTCTTTTAAAACACAGTCCCAATAGCGAGATGCAGGGGCAACCATTTGTGTCTCGTCATATAGTATTCTGTGTCCCTCGGTGAGACAGTGTTCCGCCACTGCAGATTTCTCAGGTTGAAGCAGCCGTGTGTGCCGCTGATGCTCAACACATCGCTCCTGAATGGTCCGGATTGTCTGACCAATATAAGCCTTTCCACAGTGGCAAGGGATCTTGTACACACCGGGCTTCCTCAAACCCAAGTCATCCTTAACAGAGCCAAGGAGCGCTCTAATCTTGGCTGGCGGACGAAAAATACTTTTGATGTGATATCTTTTCAGAATCCTTTCTATCTTAGAGGAAATGCTCCCAGCAAAAGGCAGAAAAGCTACCGATTTGCAGGTATCTTCTGGTGGTTTAGGCGAAGGTCCAAACTGGAAAGCCCGACGGATCTGTTTATCTGTATAGCCATTCTGCTTGAACCCAACCTTAAGGTGGTCCAATTCTTGTGTCAAGCTTTCTCCATCTGAAATGGCATAAGCTCTTCTCACCAACGTCCTCAGGACCCCCGTACACTGGAACGATGGATGACAGCTAGAAGCATGTAAGTAACGGTCCGTGTGCGTAGGCTTTCGATAAACACTGTGTCCCAGTGTCGCATCATCCTTTCTGTACACCAGAACATCCAGAAATGGAAGCTTTCCATCACTTTCCACCTCCATGGTAAATTTGATGCTAGGATGCAGGGAATTGAAATGATCTAGGAGGCGGTCCAGAGCTTCTCTCCCAAGAGGCCACACCATAAACGTATCGTCAACGTACCTCCAAAAACAGGTTGGTTTTAAGGACGCCGTCTTCAGCGCCATGTCCTCAAAATCTTCCATAAAAAGATTGGCGACTATTGGGGACAAAGGGCTCCCCATAGCCACTCCGTCAGTCTGTTCAAAATATTTGTCATTGAATAAAAAGTACGTCGACGTTAACACGTGGTGACAAAGCCTGGTTGTTTGCTCATCCAGTTTCTCACCAATTAATTGCAAGGATTCTTCCAGAGGAACCCAGGTAAAAAGCGACACGACATCAAAGCTCACAAGCAAATCCCAGGGACTAAGAGACAAGGACTTCAATCTCTGAATAAATACCATGGAATTGGAAATGTGATGTTCGCATTTACCTACGTGATGGCCAAGAACAGATGCTAAATACTTGGCTAGGTTGTAGGTAGGAGCACCCAAATTACTAAACGATCGGACGGAGCGGGACCCCTTTCTTATGAATCTTGGGTAGACCGTATAATCTCGGTGGCACGGCAGCACCAGGACGAAGTTTTTTGAGAACGTCGTCAGGCAAAGAACTCTTCTTCAGCAGTGAAAGCGTCTTCCGTTTTATCCGTTCAGTTGGGTCGTCCTGCAATGTTCTGTATACTGAGTCTTCAAGTAAGAGATCCATCTTTCCCAGATAGTCATCACGTGACAGAAGAACAGTTGCGTTGCCTTTGTCCGCTGGTAGAACTATCAGATCTCCGTCTTCTCTAATGGACCGGACGGCTGCCCTTTCGAGAGAGGAGATGTTACTCCGTGGAGGCGGCGCCCGCCGCAATGTATGTGAGACCTCTTGCCTAATCTCTTCAGCTTGATCCTGCGAAAAGCTGGACACTGCTTGTTCGACTGCGCAGATGAATTCGGTGATAGGCACATTCCTCGGTGTAGGGGCAACATTCAGGCCTTTCTCCAACACTGACAGCGTGGCGTCGTCCAGTTCTTTACTCGTGAGGTTAATCACTGTCCGTCGACGGGTGTCATCAGATATCATGGGTTGAGAACAAAGTCGTTGAAACTTCGAAGACTGTTTTTTGGCGTCCAATCTGATAGAGCCCAAGAAGAACTATCCACCCATTCCCAAGATGCATCCGACAGCAGCGACGATAACTCAAAGTGCAAGAAAAGTAAATCCTTGGATATGAGATCGAGTTGTCTTTGAGTGAAGCGAATGCGCTCCTTGACTAAGGCGAAACTGGCACGCTTCTTGATGTTGTTGGCCGTTTTCGTATCAATAAAATACACAAACCAAGCGAACTTAGGTATTACTCTTCCATCACGGCATCTCAGCAAAAAGGCGAGGGCACTCAGCAACTTGCCTTTTTTCTTACGAATTTTATCAAACTTCTTCACAAGTTCCACCATCTCCTCCCCGTAGAGGTTTCTGATGTGACTACTGTCATCCATCGTTCCAGCGTACAGGGGTTCTGCGGACGTTGGCGAGAAGAGCTTATGCCATTTCAGATGGAGAAAGCTTGACACAAGAATTGGACCACCTTAAGGTTGTGTTCAAGCAAAATGACTATACAGATAAACAGATCCGTCGTGCTTTCCAGTTTGGACCTTCGCCTGAACCACCAGAAGATGCCTGCAAATCGGTAGCTTTTCTGCCTTTTGCTGGGAGCATTTCCTCGAAGATAGGAAGGATTCTGAAAAGATATCACATCAAAAGTATTTTTCGTCCGCCAGCCAAGATTAGAGCGCTCCTTGGCTCTGTTAAAGATGACTTGGGTCTGAGGAAGCCCAGTGTGTACAAGATCCCTTGCCACTGTGGAAAGGCTTATATTGGTCAGACAATCCGGACCATTCAGGACCGATGTGTTGAGCATCAGCAGCACACACGGCTGCTTCAACCTGAGAAATCTGCAGTGGCGGAACACTGTCTCACCGAGGGACACAGAATACTATATGACGAGACACAAATGGTTGCCCCTGCATCTCGCTATTGGGACTGTGGGTCTTCTGCGGCCTATTTAGAGGCCGCCGCTTGCGCTGGGAAGTCAGTACCGGCGAGATCGTGCACCAGCACTCTCACCTGAAGATGGCGGCCAGTTGGACTGCCGAAATATTGTGTCATGAAGACGTTATGATCCAGCTGCATACCCGAGAAGAATACTACTTTTCTTTTTCTTCAGAACATTTTGCTCAGTGACAAGACCCGTTAATGATGGGCAGTAGCCTATCTACACTCCTGGAAATTGAAATAAGAACACCGTGAATTCATTGTCCCAGGAAGGGGAAACTTTATTGACACATTCCTGGGGTCAGATACATCACATGATCACACTGACAGAACCACAGGCACATAGACACAGGCAACAGAGCATGCACAATGTCGCCACTAGTACAGTGTATATCCACCTTTTGCAGCAATGCAGGCTGCTATTCTCCCATGGAGACGATCGTATAGATGCTGGATGTAGTCCTGTGGAACGGCTTGCTATGCCATTTCCACCTGGCGCCTCAGTTGGACCAGCGTTCGTGCTGGACGTGCAGACCGCGTGAGACGACGCTTCATCCAGTCCCAAACATGCTCAATGGGGAACAGATCCGGAGATCTTGCTGGCCAGGGTAGTTGACTTACATCCTCTAGAGCTCATTGGGTGGCACGGGATACATGCGGACGTGCATTGTCCTGTTGGAACAGCAAGTTCTCTTGCCGGTCTAGGAATGGTAGAACGATGGGTTCGATGACGGTTTGGATGTACCGTGCACTATTCAGTGTCCCCTCGACGATCACCAGAGGTGTACGGCCAGTGTAGGAGATCGCTCCCCACACCATGATTCCGGGTGTTGGCCCTGTGTGCCTCTGTCGTATGCAGTCCTGATTGTGGCGCTCACCTGCACGGCGCCAAACACGCATACGACCATCATTGGCACCAAAGCAGAAGCGACTCTCATCGCTGAAGACGACACGTCTCCATTCGTCCCTCCATTCACGCCTATCGCGACACCACTGGAGGCGGGCTGCACGATGTTGGGGCGTGAGCGGAAGACGGCCTAACGGTGCGCGGGACCGTAGCCCAGCTTCATGGAGACGGTTGCGAATGGTCCTCGCCGATACCCCAGGAGCAACAGTGTCCCTAATTTGCGGGGAAGTGGCGGTGCGGTCCCCTACGGCACTGCGTAGGATCCTACGGTCTTGGCGTGCATCCGTGCGTCGCTGCGGTCCGGTCCCAGGTCGACGGGCACGTGCACCTTCCGCCCACCACTGGCGACAACATCGATTTACTGTGGAGACCTCACGCCCCACGTGTTGAGCAACTCGGCGGTTCGTCCACCCGGCCTCCCGCATGCCCACTGTACGCCCTCGCTCGAAGTCCGTCAACTGCACATACGGTTCAAGTCCACGCTGTCGCGGGATGCTACCAGTGTTAAAGACTGCGATGGAGCTCCGTATGCCACGGCAAACTGGCTGACACTGACGGCGGCGGTGCACAAATGCTGCGCAGCTTGCGCCATTCGACGGCCAACAAACACCGCGGTTCCTGGTGTGTCCGCTGTGCCGTGCGTGTGATCATTGCTTGTACAGCCCTCTCGCAGTGTCTGGAGCAAGTATGGTGGGTCTGACACACCGGTGTCAATGTGTTCTTTTTTCCATTTCCAGGAGTGTATTAACTGATGTTCACATTTTAGCTCTCTGGCCGGATGTACCCTTTTTTTTCCTCAGATACCAGTCTCGCACAGGAGCAGAGTCGTGTGTATAATTTGTGTCTTGACTACTTAATCTTCGCTCTTGGAGTATTCAGATTTTATCTTTTATGTACTGTATCTCTGAGGTGGAGACGATGATCTGACTTAGATTTCCGTGAACACTTATGGAAAATCGCGCAAAACCACATTCAAGCTGGCCATTGAAGTGCTCACACTCCCAACCGTGACAGCACTCTATTTGCAGTTAGCTCTCCGGGCCATGTCTCTCTGTCAACCCTTTGAGGTGTAGCCACTCTTCGACAGCCGCGCTAGCGTGCTTTTACCTCTGTCTCTCCACTCGTGCAGTAGTTCATGTTAGCAAAACGCGGTTTCTCACGTGACAGGCCTGAACAATAGTTTTTGAATGATTCCTTTTTTTTTATAGTACTTTTTAACCAGAGAGATAAGTCAACCGGCATTGAGTCTCGAGAAAGATTCAGGTACTAATTTACGAGTGACGTTCAATAAGTAATGCAACATTTTCCTTTGTCGGTCAGTTTCGGTTGAAAAAATGCAGAATTTTTTGTGGAATGTTCCCGCTTCGTACACAGGCATATAGTTTGATGAAGCTCCAGGGGTGGTGACGATAAACGTAGCCTTCAAAATGGCGTCTAACGGAAAGGAAAACCAAGGCATCGCAGATATTCATAGGCGCTTGCAGAACGTCTACTGGAACCTGTCAGTGAACAAAAGCCGGTGAGTCGTTGGGCGAGGCGTCTACTATCTTCGCAACAGAGTCATGCAAACGTGTTCATTCTCTCACGTGCCGGCCGGCGGCACACGGCTGTATCTCCTGTACATCTACATCTACATGGATACTCTGCAAAACACATTTAAGTGCTTGGCAGAGGGTTCATCCAACTACCTTCACAATTCTTTATTATTCCAATGTCGTATAGCGCGCGGAAAGAACGAACACCTGTATCTTTCCCTTACACTATCGTGGTCACCGTTTCTTCCTATGTAGGTCGGTGTCAACAAAGTATTTTCGCATTCGAAGGAGAAAGTTGGTGGTTGGAATTTCATGAGAAGATTTCGTCGCATGGAAAAACGCCTTTCTTTTAAAGATGTCCAGCCCAAATCCTGTATCACTTCTGTGACACTCTCGCCCATATTTCTAGATAATACAAAACGTGCTACCTTTCTTTGAGCTTTTTCGATGTACTCCGTCAGTCCTATTTGGTAAGGATCCCACACCGCGCAGCAGTATTCTAAAAGGGGAAGGACAAGCGTAGTGTAGGCAGTCTCCTTAATAGGTCTGTTACATTTTCTAATTGTCCTGCCAATAAAACGCAGTCTTTGGTTAGCCTTCCCCACAACATTTTCTATGTGTTTCTTCCAATTAAAGTTGTTCGTAATTGTAATGCCTAGGTATTTAGTTGAATTTACGGCCTTTAGATTTGACTGGTTTATAGTGTAACCGAAGTTCCTTTCAGCACACATGTGGATGTCCTCACACTTTTCGTTATTTAGGGTCAACTGCCAACTTTCGCACCATTCAGATATCTTTTCTAAATCTTTTTGCAATTTATTTTGACCTTACGATGACTCTATTAGTCTATAAACGACAGCGTCGTCTGTAAACAATCGAAGACGGCTGCTCAGACTGTCTCCCAAATCGTTTATATAGATACGGAACAGCAAAGGGCCTATAACACGTCCTTGGGGAACGCCAGAAATCACTTCTGTTTTACTCGATGACTTTCCGGTAATTGCTACGATCTGTGAACTCTCTGACAGGAAATCACAAATCCAGTCACATAACTGAGACGATATTCCATAAACACGCAATTTCACGACGAACCGCTTGTGTGGTACCGTGCCAAAGCCTTACGGAAACCAGAAATACGGAATCGATCAGAAATCCCTTATCAATAGCACTCAGCACTTCAAGGGAATAAAGAGCTAGTTATGTTCCACAGGAACGATGTTTTCTAAGCCCATGTTGACTGTGTGTCAATAGACAGTTTTCTTCGAGATAATGTGTTGTGGAGTGTTGGTTCCGGTGGACACTCTCATTCGGCATGGTCGAAGGATTACAACAAACACTTCACTGCACAGATGGACGTCTCTGTTGGCAGTGCTGACACACTGGTTCACCAGCTGGGCTACTCAAAGATGTGTGCCCGCTGGGTTTGTCGCAGCCTAATAAAAGTCCACGGACAGCAACGAAGGACCATCTGTGCGGAGCTGCTTGCGCGTTGCGAGGCTAATATGATAATTTTTTTGTCCAACTTCGTCACAAGCTACGAAACATGGTTTCATCACTTCGAACTGGAAACGAAACGGCACTCCATGTGCTGGCCCCGCAACTCTACTCTTTCGAGGGAAAAATTCAAAGCCGGGCCGTCAGCCGGTAAAGTCATGGCGACGGACTTCTGTTTGATGTCCTCCCTGATGGTTCAACGACCTACACAATAGTGTAGTGTGGTACCCTCAGGAAATTGAAGAGTCGACTTCAGCGTGTTCGTCGCCACAAAAATGCAAACGAACTTCTCCTTCCCTGCCATAATGCAAGGCCTCACCCAATAGCAGCTCACAAAACCTTATTGGAATGTTCTTTCTCATCTAACATGCAGCCCGTATCTCTGACCCTCCGATTTCCATCCGATCGGCCCGCAGTTACCAGTTAGTACACTCATGCTCATAAATTAAGGATAATGCTGATAGATGGTGAAACAACGCTCTGGTGGGAGGTTTGAGGGTTTAAATCACCACGGTGTATGACCATTCGGTGTATTTGACCTGCGGTCGTCGCACGGCGGGGCTGGTAGCAGTCCACATACGCAGATGTGTCTTGGTGCACGTCAGAGTACGCTGCAGCGAGTAACTGTGCAGACTTTTTCAGATGTGCTAATGGTGACTGTGTTGAAAATGGCTCAAAGATCACATATTGATGACGTTATGAGGGGAAGAATACTAAGGGACTGGAGGATGGTCAAACACAGCAGGTCTTAGCACGGGCCCTCGGAGTGCCACAAAATGTGATCTCCAGATTATGGCAACGATACCAGGAGACAGGAAACGTGTCCAGGCGCTATAGCACGGAGCGTCCACAGTATACAACACCACAAGAAGGCCGATATCTCACCATCGGTGCCATCGGTGCCCGCAGACGGTCACGGAGTACTGCAGGTAGTCTTGCTAGGGACATTACAGCAGCCACTGGAACAGATGTCTCCAGGCACACAGTCTAAAGATGACTAAACAGACACGGTTTATTCGGCCGGAGACCTGCAAGGTGCATTCCACTGACCCCTGGTCCCAGGAGAGCCCGTAAAGCCTGGCGTCAAGAACACAGTACATGGTCATTGGAACAGTGGTCCCAGGCTATTTTCACGGGCGAGTCCAGATAAAGTCTGAAAGTGACTCTCGCCGGGTTTTCGTCTGGCGTGAACCAGAAACCGACCCCTGAATGTTCTTGAAAGGGACCTGTTTGGAGGTCGTGGTTTGATGGTGTGGGGTGGAATTATGGTTGGTGCACGTGAACCTCTGCATGTCTTTGACAGAGGAACTGTAACAGGACAGGTGTATTGGGGCGTCATTTTGCACCAGTATGTCCGCCTTATCAGGGGTGCAGTGTGTCCCACCTTGCTCGTGATGGATGATAACGCATGGCCTTATCGAATTGCCATCGTGGAGGAATACCTTGAAACAGAAGGTATCAGGCGAATGGAGTGGCCTGCCTGCTCTCCAGTGCTAAACTCCATCGAGCACATCTGAGACGCTTTCGGTCGACGTATCGCTGCACGTTTTCAGTCCCCTAGGACACCGGTGCAAGATTGGGAGGCTGTTCCCCAGCAGCTGCTCGACCACCTAATCCAGAGTAAGCCAACCCGTTGTGCGGCCTGCGTACGTGTGCATGGTGATCATATCCCATATTGATGTCAGGGTACATGCGCAGGAAACAGTGGCGTTTTGTAGCATGTGTGTTTCGGGGCGGTTTTCTCAACTTATCACCAATACCGTGTACTTACAGATCTGTGTCGTGTGTGTTCCCTATGTGGCTATGCCATTAGCACCAGTTTTGTGTATGTAGTGCCGCGTTGTGTGGCACCACATTCTGCAATTATCCTTAATTTATGAGCATGAGGTTATTGATGTAGCAAGACGTTGGCTCCGACGTCGACCGGTAGAGTGCTACCATATGGGCATACAGTTACTGGAGTAAGGCCGCCTCATTGAACGGAGATTACGTTGAAAAGTAGGGTTTTGTAGCCAAAAGAGTGGGGAATAATATAGTGTATGGGAATACTGAAGAAAACCAACCTGCTTTCAGAAAAAAAGGTGTTTCATTACTTACTGAACGCCCCTCCTACACACTAAAAGTTAATAAAAGTGTATTGTCAAAAATACGAGGTTTCCGAGAGTACGGTCCCCTTACATGTGACCATGGAAACTTGTAAGAACACAGAAGAAAGTGTGGCAGATGACTGATATTATTTTCATTTGTTCATTGTCTTAACTATTGCAGCAATTTGCTAATTGTGTGGAGTAACAGAGAGCTTGACAAAAATTACATCTGATAACTTAGCTGCCGCTTTTTAAAATTTCTATTGAGGCAATTTTTTTATTTAAATTCCTGATATTTGTGTTCGGAAAGCGTCTAAAAATTTTGCGACACCATTTCCCGATCTAAATTCTGCGAGTAGCTGTGTTACGAAATTGCATGCAGGAATGTTGTAAACAGGGCGGGATTTGAGCGGCTAGTGGAATGTCCGCCTTGACTACCGCATCACGACTTCTCGCGGATGTGGGCAACACATGACAAGATCTTGTACGGAGCTTAAAGGTGTCCGCGCTTGGACAAGAGGCCATAAAAAACCCGCCGACAAGTTCGCTGCTCGGTGGGAGGAGGTTTGGCCGCTATGACATGGAACATGCCGCTACCGTGAGATCGCCGCCTCGTCGCACTTGAAGAAGGTCACGACGGGAACGCCGAAATGTTACCGCAGATAACTTATTGCACAGCGCTCTATGCGCTATGGAACTCGTTCGGTATTTTAGTTCAAAATAACAGATATTGTCGGTATTTGTTTGCTCTCGGTTATAACAGATGTTAGTTTTTATGTTTTACTAGTAATTAAGTAAGAAAAAAAAACCTCCCCCCATGAACCATGGACCTTGCCGTTGGTGGGGAGGCTTGCGTGCCTCGGCGATACAGATAGCCGTACCGTAGGTGCAACCACAACGAGGGGGTATCTGTTGAGAGGCCAGACAAACGTGTGGTTCCTGAAGAGGGGCAGCAGCCTTTTCAGTAGTTGCAGGGGCAACAGTCTGGATGATTGACTGATCTGGCCTTGTAACACTAACCAAAACGGCCTTGCTGTGCTGGTACTGCGAACGGCTGAAAGCAAGGGGAAACTACGGCCGTAATTTTTCCCGAGGGCATGCAGCTTTACTGTATGATTAAATGATGATGGCGTCCTCTTGGGTAAAATATTCCGGAGGTAAAATAGTCCCCCATTCGGATCTCCGGGCGGGGACTACTCAAGAGGATGTCGTTATCAGGAGAAAGAAAACTGGCGTTCTACGGATCGGAGCGTGGAATGTCAGATCCCTTAATCGGGCAGGTAGGTTAGAAAATTTAAAAAGGGAAATGGATAGGTTAAAGTTAGATATAGTGGGAATTTGTGAAGTTCGGTGGCAGGATGAACAAGACTTTTGGTCAGGTTACTACAGGGTTATAAACACAAAATCAAATAGGGGTAATGCAGGAGTAGGTTTAATAATGAATAGGAAAATAGGAATGCGGGTAAGCTACTACAAACAGCATAGTGAACGCATTATTGTGGCCAAGATAGATACGAAGCCCACACCTACTACAGTAGTACAAGTTTATATGCCAACTAGCTCTGCAGATGAGGAAGAAATTGAAGAAATGTATGATCAGATAAAAGAAATTATTCAGATAGTGAAGGGAGATGAAAATTTAATAGTCATGGGTGACTGGAATTCGGTAGTAGGAAAAGGGAGAGAAGGAAACGTAGTAGGTCAATATGGACTGGGGCAAAGAAATGAAAGAGGAAGCCGCCTGGTAGCATTTTGCACAGAGTGCAACTTAATCATAGGTAACACTTGGTTCAAGAATCATAAAAGAAGGCTGTATACATGGAAGAAGCCTGGAGATACTAAAAGGTATCAGATAGTTTATATAATGGTAAGACAGAGATTTAGGAACCAGGTTTTAAATTGTGAGACATTTCCGGGGGCGGATGTGGACTCTGTCCACAATCTATTGGTTATGACCTGTAGATTAAAACTGAAGAAACTGCAAAAAGGCGGGAATTTAAGGAGATGGGACATGGATAAACTAAAAGAACCAGAGGTTGTACAGAGTTTCAGGGAGAGCATAAGGGAGCAATTGACAGGAATGGGGGAAAGAAATACGGTAGAAGAAGAATGGGTAGTTTTGAGGGATGAAGTAGTGAAGGCAGCAGAGGATCAAGTAGGTAAAAAGATGATGGCTAGTAGAAATCCTTGAGTAACAGAAGAAATATTGAATTTAATTGATGAAAGGAGAAAATATAAAAATGCAGTATATGAAGCAGGCAAAAACGAATACAGACGTCTCACAAATGAGATCGACAGGAAGTGCAAAATGGCTAAGCAGGGATGGCTAGAGGACAAATGTAAGGATGTAGAGGCTTATCTCACTAGGGTTAAGATAGATACTGCCTACAGGAAAATAAAAGAGACCTTTGGAGATAAGAGAACCACTTGTATGAACATCAAGAGCTCAGATGGAAACCCAATTCTAAGCATAGAAGGGAAAGCAGAAAGGTGGAAGGAGTATATAGAGGGTCTATACAAGGGTGATGTACTTGAGGACAATATTATGTAAATGGAAGATGTTGTAGATGAAGACGAAATGGGAGATACAATACTGCGTGTTGAGTTTGACAGAGCACTGAAAGACCTGAGTCGAAACAAGGCCCCCAGAGTAGACAACATTCCATTGGAACTACTGACGGCCTTGGGAGAGCCAGTCATGACAAAACTCTACCATCTGGTGAGCAAGATGTATGAGACAGGCGAAATACCCTCAGACTTCAAGAAGAATATAATAATTCCAATCCCAAAGAAAGCAGGTATTGACAGATGTGAAAATTACCGAACTATCAGTTTAATAAGTCACAGCTGCAAAATACTAACACGAATTCTTTACAGACGAATGGAAAAACTAGTAGAAGCCGACTTCGGGGCAGATCAGTTTGGATTCCGTAGAAATGTTGGAACACGTGAGGCAATACTGACCCTACGACTTATCTTAGAAGCTAAATTAAGGAAGGGCAAACCTACGTTTCTAGCATGTGTAGACTTCGAGAAAGCTTTTGACAATGTTGACTGGAATACACTCTTTCAAATTCTGAAGGTGGCAGGAGTAAAATATAGGGAGCGAAAGGCTATTTACAATTTGTACAGAAACCAGATGGCAGTTATAAGAGTCGAGGGACATGAAAGGGAAGCAGTGGTTGGAAAGGGAGTGAGACAGGGTTGTAGTCTCTCCCCGATGTTATTCAATCTGTATATTGAGCAAGCAGTAAAGGAAACAAAAGAAAAATTTGGAGTAGGTATCAAAATGCATGGAGAAGAAATAAAAACTTTGAGGTTCGCAGATGACATCGTAATTCTGTCTGAGACAGCAAAGGACTTGGAAGAGCAGTTGAACGGAATGGATAGTGTCTTGAAAGGAGGATATAAGATGAACATCAACAAAAGCAAAACGAGGATAATGGAATGTAGTCGAATTACGTCAGGTGATGCTGAGGGAATTGGATTAGGAAATGAGACACTTAAAGTAGTAAAGAAGTTTTGCTATTTGGGGAGCAAAATAACAGATGATGGTCGAAGTAGAGAGGATATAAAATGTAGACTGGCAATGGCAAGAAAAGCGTTTCTGAAGAAGAGAAATTTGTTAACATCGAGTATAGATTTAAGTGTCAGGAAGTCATTTCTAAAAGTATTTGTATGGAGTGTAGCCATGTATGGAAGTGAAACATGGACGATAAATAGTTTGGACAAGAAGAGAGTGCAGGCTTTCGCAATGTGGTGCTACAGAAGAATGCTGAAGATTAGATGGGTAGATCACATAACTAATGAGGAAGTATTGAATAGGATTAGGGAGAAGAGAAGTTTGTGGCACAACTTGACCAGAAGAAGGGATCGGTTGGTAGGACATGTTCTGAGGCATCAAGGGATCACTAATTTAGTATTGGAGGGCAGCGTAGAGGGTAAAAATCGTAGAGGGAAACCAAGAGATAAGTAACTAAGCAGATTCAGAAGGATGTGGGTTGCAGAGGGTTCTGGGAGATGAAGAAGCTTGCACAGGATAGAGTAGCATGGAGAGCTGCATCAAACCAGTCTCAGGACTGAAGACCACAACAACAACAACAAGTCAAAAAACCGAAATAGCAATTAGTTATAGCAGCAGTGCAAAAATTTTTCGTTTTTAAATCCACCGTTTTTTTAAAGAACGAGTAATTTGCATTCGTAAACTTGCATTGCATTGAAATATTTCGTTGTTATAGAAAATAGGAAGTGCAATCAGTGCTATTCTAATAACAATGTCCAACAGAAACGAGCAACAAACACGTTGCATAAGAAATGGTTCTGAGACCACGTGGTGTGACCTGTCATGCAGTGTGCAAGACTCGGCCCATCTGATCTATATGGTAGTTCAAAATGGTTCAAAAGGCTCTGAGCACTATGGGACTTAACATCTGAGGTCATCAGTCCTCTAGAACTTAGAACTACTTAAACCTAACTAACCTAAGGACATCACACACATCCATGCCCGAGGCCCATGACCGAAGTCGCGCGGTTCGGGACTGAAGCGCCTAGAACCGCTTGGCCACAACTGCCGGCTATATGGTATTCCTCACTGTCATCGTCGGACATCAGTTGTTTTACAGAATGGCACCATCCCTAGTATGGAAGTATTGTACGAAGTGAGGTATCAATGAAGTGCAATCCTCCATTTGCTTTAGATTAGAAACTGGAGGAGCAGCAACAAACTTGTGACATAATATTAAAAGAAAACTTTACAATTCATTCATAGAATGAGATTTTTAGTTTGCAGCGGAGTGTGCCCTGATATGAAAGTTCCTGCCTTATTAAACCTGTGTACCGGACCGCAGCTTGAACTTGGTGCCTTGCCTTTCGCGGGCAAGTGTTCCATCAGTTTTTTAAATGTTTACCTCAGGCGTTTTTTGTGTCTATTGATTTTTACTGTCTTTTATAGATCCTAAACACATAATTCAGTAACTAAAGGTGCCATTCAACACATCCAAACGTAAAAACGGCCCCTAACGCCGCCTAGGTTTAAATAGTTCACTAGAAAAAGAAAGAAAAAAACGGGTTCCTGCAACGGCTCTCTTGGCGTGTATGCATGTCGGCTTCTCGCTAACTTAAAAACAGGTGCTAACTTAAAAGCGTTGCATAGTCCCCTGAATACATCAGGCTTGAACGTTAGTTCGTGAACGTTGAGCTGTCTCCTCATTTCACTTCTCATGGCCGGAGGGTCCGTGAATAGCGAACCCAAGTAATTAGAAAAACATAATCTATATTTCACGTCTCGCAGCAAGATATCCGTTGCTCTTGCAGTATGCACCAGAAGTCTATGAAGTTCTTGTCACCTGTCGTTTGTCCTGGCGGTGATGAAGTACACTTTGTCCGGGAACAATAGGTCGTCAGCTTTGATCGTCGTGTGCGCCGTACGCAGTAAAAGCGCCAGAATTTTCCACATTCGAAACCAACATTTGCCGTGTAACAAACCAAACGGTGCTCATCGGAGTCTACGACCGTGTAGTGGAGGCATATCAGCGTGTCGACCATATGACTACAGTGCAGTCGTTGACGGTTCGGATACTTGCCCTTCAGCATTATATACCACAATGCACGAACCTCTGTAGGGAGAGAGGGGAGATGGACCGCTCTCCAAATTATCTGCCACTGTATCTCCGGGTACTTCTGTTCGGCCGGCCTCTGTGGCCGAGCGATTCTAGGCACTACAGTCTGGATCCGCGCGACCACTACGGTCGCAGGTTCGGATCTTGCCTCGCCCAGGGATGTATTTGATGTCCTTAGGTTAGTTAGGTTTAAGTAGTTCTAAGTTCTAGGGGACTGATGATCAAAGAAGTTAAGTCCCATAGTCCTCAGAGCCATTTGAACCATTTGAACTTCTGTTTGGCCACATTGCAAGATTGCTGCTGAGAGAAGCTGCGATATATGTCTTTCACTGTGGGTAGCCTGGTCTCCGGCGAACTGCCATGAACGTAACTGTAATCGACGACGAAGTCCCGAAGATGTGCGAGCAGTATCGTGATGTGACCTATATTGACTGGTGGACAGAGTGAATGGTGAGCTACCCAAGCACGACTTACGCCCGTCCTCACGGCTTCAATTCTGCCAGCAGCTCGGCTCCTACCTTCCAAACTCCTAGTTCTGCAAGGCTCGCAGAAGAACTTCTGTGAAGTCTGGAAGGTAGGAGATGAGGTACTGGCAGAATTGAAGCTGTGAGGACGGGCGTAAGTCGTGCTTGGGTATCTCAGATGGTAGAGCACTTGTCCACGAAAGGCAAAGTTCCCGAGTTCGAGTCTCGGTCCGGCACACAGTTTTAATCTGCCAGGAAGTTTCATATCAGCCCACACTCCGCTGCAGAGTGAAAATCTCATTCTGGAAACATCGCCCTGTCTGTGTCTTGGCCATGTCTCCGCATTATCCGTTCATCCATGGGTGCTAGTTCTGCAAGGTTCGCAGAAGAGCTTCTGTGAAGTCTGGAAGGTAGGAGATGAGATACTGGCAGAACTGAAGCTGTGAGGACAGGCATGAGTCGTGCTTGGGTAGCTCAGTTCGCATCCGGCATAGTACCTCAGCGTGTTCTGTCCGATGGGTTAGCTGCCCTCGGGAATTAAAATCTCAGTAAATAGATCAACTATGAACTTGAATGGGTGTCGTCGGACGTCCGCCCCGAACAAATGCAACGAATGATTACGAACAAAATGAGATGATTAAAAAAAAATGTTGGTACAGCACTTGCCCACAAAAGGCAAAAGTCCCGAATTCAAGTCTCGTAAAATGTAAACTGTTTCGTAAAACAAAATTTGTAATCTTGTAAATAAAAGGCTATACACGTTAAAAAGATGCAGCATACAGTTTTAATCTGCCAGGAACTTTCAGTTCACTCACAGTTTGCAATAAAAATAGAAAGCACCTGATCCGCTACGTGTGTCTACATAACATGCCTTTATCTGCTTGTAGCCTTTTAAACTGCACAAATCAGCACGAAAAACAAGAATCCTTGAACCTCAGTTTTCACTTTTTAGCACTGACTATTCGTACAGTTAAAATACTGGTGTGAACAAAAGAACTGAGCAGAATTTCGAAAAATCAGAGTCAACGGGAGAATACTTGTGACGTTTTGTAGTATCACTTTTCGGGAAAAGCAGCGAACGGTGAACGGATTAATTTTTCTTTTACTAGCTTATGTAATTTAATATTTTGATTCCATGTATCTTAAAAATGAGGGAGTGAAAATTGTTCAAACTTTGTTCGATTTCTAGGTTTAATACAGGAAATAATATGAAAAAAATAAAAAAACGATTATTTCATAAATCGGTTATTTTGAGCTGTTTTGATAGAACGGTTAAACTGGCGTTGAAGAAACGATACAACCGAAAATCGCTTGTTTCAGTGATAACCCCCACCCCTACCTTATCGGAGGTTAAAAATGTCCAGTGACAGGAAAACAAAAATTCACGTGACACTGTCTACAACCCGATTTGAATTACACAAACATTCACATGCGATTAGACGAGATACATGGGGAAATCTATTTTTGGACACGGTGGTATTTCGCCTTTAATGAATCAAAATTCCTTAATACAGGAGTTCGCCACTGGTAGAGTATGAAGATGTATACCGTTTCTGATATACACCCGTGAATTTCCCAGTAAAGTTAGCCGTGGTGAAAAATTTGGCTTTTCTGATGACAGCATATTACAATCACTGGAAAAAAACCTGTTAAATCCCCGTAGAGAAGACAAGTCAAATCTTCCAGGCATTTTACAATTTGTCAGTATTCAACGAAGTAAAAAATAGATCACAAGGAAACAAATGCCATCAGTTCCTGATCGGAGAAGGAAAATGTCAAATTAAATGTAGACGGAATATCTAAAGATGCTGCAACAAATAAGAAATTTTAACGATTCATTGTTGTTAGTTGAATTCGTTTCAACACTTAAAAGACACCTGCAAATAAAGTTTTATCGGCATGTTACGCTGTTAGAGTCGCATCATCAGTGTGCAATAGCCAGAATAGTTTAATTACTTATTACTCGTACCTTGACTCAAGTCTTAGCTAAACCACTCTTTTGTGGGAAACAAAAGCACAAACAGAAAATACTGTTACTGTTTTCAAATTGTAAAAAGGGTCATAAGAGTAATAACCAGGAATAGCAATTGTGTTCACTGTAAACGTCTAATCAAAAGATTGGGAACTTCAAGTTTACTGTATTAGTCCATTTACCTATGATTTATTTTCACAAAAACTTCAATAATTACTGTACATACAGCTTTTTCTGTGACTATAGAACGAGATTTAGACAGAACATACAATGATCAAGGAAGAATAAACAGGAATCCCAAAACAAAAATATCTGCCGTGGAAAACAATTGTGAAATAAATTTCCTAAAAAGATTACTGAAACAAACTTATTTAAAGAGCTAGTTAAGCAGTACCGTCTATACATTTGAGGATCACTCACACAGCACAGACTAGATGTTTATTGAAAACATAACGTACGTATTAAATAATGGTAACACCGTCCATCATTTCATAATACACCTTCGCAGTATTAAGTCTTTTTCTGGAAAACGTCACATCAGAACTTTACTTCACCCATTGTGAAGAGGTGCTGACTCAGCTTTCCAAGCTACCAAACGAGAAGCTGCAGTACGCAAAATGGAAACCAAACGTCCTCGTACTGTTTCTGTTGTTAGTTGATAGCGTATCTATACTGTGAGCAATCATCACTGACGTGAAATCAGTTAAGAGTGTATTAATAGATTTAAACGTTATGAAATAATTTTGAGATGTGTGGATAGTGTGTGCAGTGATCGGTTTTGAGAAATGAACAGTGTAGCAATACTTTTATACATTAAGAAAAAACTTATTTGCACGAATGTATAAACAAAACACTGTTCTGTACTGAGCATAAAACCAACGAGTTTGCCACAGTTTTCACAGACTGGCCTTCTGTTAGACAGGTTTTCTGTTATTTACGTAAACTTCAACATGCAAATCCCCGAATGATGCATACTTGTCCCAAGGTTGTCAGACTAAACCGGTAACTATTTAAATACCCGCATCAATGAATTCCGTTTCTAGTTCTTAATCTGTAATACTACTACGTACATTCCCAGTATCCTTATAACAGTGATCCAAAGATGATTAAAACTATCGATGGAATAGCGACATAATGTATTATCAATCACACAGCTGGTCGTAGGTTGCGTTCCAAAAATAAACAGCATAGAGACAGAAGTGATGACACTTTCTGCAGGACCTGGCCAGCATCTTGAAGGACAATGCTCATGCACGTACAGTGCAAGCTGTTACTGATTTGTTTGACTGATAGGGCTGCTAAGTGATATAACACCTACTGAACTCCCCTGACCAAGGCCTTCGTGAGTTCAACTCGATTTCTAAACTGAAGGAAACACTTCACGGCATTCGCTTCAGAACTGTTACAAATTCGTCGGGTAATAGATCGCGCCGCTCGAATTGCCGACACAACTGGCACTGCTAAGAGTATCCTACGAAGCCCACATCTCATGCAACGGGTTATACACAAAGCTGGCGACTACTTAGAACGACAGTAAAACTTGGAGACACGTACCTATTTTGCACGAGCTGCAAATAAATAGTTGCCACTATTAAAGATCCAAGCCTCGTATGTATCTCATTTCGGGAGGATCGAAATGCTGTAAACAACGCACAATCGTTAGTGACTTTTCTATTCGTACATATTATCGCGTGACGGGCGCCTTGTTTATGTAGGTAGAATGATCACGAAAATTAGGTAAGGGAAAAAAAAGTAGAGAATGAAGACCTGTTAGCGTAGGTGATCGAAGAATCATGTGAAAAAAGCTTTGACTAGTGTCATCTATACATGCATTTAAGAGTCAAGGTGTGGCAATTTAGCGGTTTAGTCAGTAGATGAGCAACTTACGGAGAGAAAGATAGATGGCTGGTTCAAATGGCTCTGAGCACTACGGGACTTAACATCTGTGGTCATCAGTCCCCTAGGACTTAGAACTACTGAAACCTAACTTACCTAAGGACATCACACACATCCATGCCCGAGGCAGGATTCGGACCTGCGACCGTAGCAGTCGCGCGGTTCCGGACTGAGCGCCTGAACCGCTAGACCACCGCGGCCGGCAGAAAGATAGAGAAACAAGTAGCACAGAAAACTGAGTTTGTAAGATTATATGTTCCCAGGAACGATTAGTTAAACGTAGGATTAAGCGACATTGACATGTAAGCAGGAAAAGAGTTTTCTGTGTACCTTCGCACGGCAGCGGTTATCGCCACACTTCAGCGCAGCTCAGCTCGGTTCGTCTCGCCGCAAGAGCTCCACCTCGGCCCGCCTATCGCCTCCACCGGAAATATTTGCTCCTGGCACGTTACACGCCGCTCAGTCTGGTAGTCGCTTTCTAATTTATGCCGAGTATTTGCCTCTCCCGTATCGCGGTATTTACTCGAGACGCACAAATATTTGTGTAACTGGACGTTTTGAAGCGACTGGCGACTCATTCACAGTCACATTAAGGGAATGTTTCCTCGGTACGCGATTGGAGATACACAGAACACTACATGTAAGATTAGTACAGACTAGCCATCAACGTTAGAAGTAGGCTGGTGATGTCATATGTAATAGTGGCAGCTACACGTTCGTGGACAGAAAAAATTGGATTAAATTTGGCAAGTCGTGAGATTGACATAGATGCGCACTAACAGTTGATACAGCATTGGCCCATTATTTAGCCTGCATTTATGGCGAATCTCTCGCCCAGCGTGAAGTCCCAAGCGGCTGGAAAAAGGGATGAAGGGCAACAGGCAGATTCCGTACTCCTAGATTTCCACAAAAGTACCAAGCGTGTTGGCGAAGTAATGAGCACGCTGGACTCACATTCGGGAGGACGAAGGTTCACACCCGCGTCCGGCCATCCTGCTTTAAATTCAAAATGGTTCAAATGGGGCCGGCCGCGGTGGTCTCGCGGTTCTAGGCGCGCAGTCCGGAATCGTGCGACTGCCACGGTCGCAGGTTCGAATCCTGCCTCGGGCATGGATGTGTGTGATGTCCTTAGGTTAGTTAGGTTTAAGTAGTTCTAAATTCTAGGGGACTAATGACCACAGCAGTTGAGTCCCATAGTGCTCAGAGCCATTTGAACCATTTTTTTTGGTTCAAATGGCTCTGAGCACTATGAGATTTAACATCTGAGGTCATCAGTCCCCTAGACTTAGAACTACGTAAACCAAACCTGTACAATTTTTATCCTTGATTCTTCTATGTTTAACTATTTTTCTTTACGTATATTATCGAAACATCTGAAGAAATTCACTGATTCACTTTCAAGTTTTTCATTTAATATTTTATCTTCATATTTTTTGTAATAAGAATATATCTAAAGTTCTTCAAACAATTCCATATCATGTCCTTTATTTAGTCGGTGGAGTACTTTGACATTTTGCTCTATTGTTCTAAATGGGTATCCTGGTATGTGTGTTGCTATTACTGATGTTGTGTGTTCTGTGGTGTGTGTATGCCCTAATGTGCTCTGTGAACCTGGTGTTTAAATTTCGACCTGTTTGTCCTAGGTAGAACATGGAGCATTGTGCCATGTTACCTTGTATATTCCAGAGTCTGAATATGGATCATGATTACACTTTATATTATGTATTAGTTTTTGTTGTAGTTTATTAGATGTAGAAAACCCAATCTTTACTTTGTGATTTTTGAAAATATATCCTATCTTCTGTGATACATGCCTATGCGTGGAATACTAGATATACATTTGGTTTTCTCTTTTTCTTCTGTGGTGCAATTTTCAGCTGGGTTTTGCTTCACTTTGTCTAAGATTGTGTCAACCATGGAAGCATTGTCACCATTGGCAACAGCAATCTTTTTCACTGTGTTGATTTCTTGTTCTATATTTTCTTGGTTAAATTGTATTTTTATTGCCCTATGCAGCATTGACCTTTATCCTGCCTGTTTATGGATAGTTGGGTGACATGAGGTTGCAAGGATTTGGTGTCAGTCATTTTGTTTTACCTATAAATTTGAAATGGAATTGTTTGAAGAACTTAAGATATATTCACATTACAGAAAATATGAAGATAACATATTAAATGGAAAACTTGAAAGTGAATCAGTGAATTTCTTCAGATGTTTCGATAATATACTTAAACAAAAATAGTAAAACATAGAAATAAGCACAATTGTAAATTCAATATAAGTAATTTATGAGCCAAATTGTTAAGATAAATAACCTCTGTACAAAAGCATATCATAATCTATGGAAGACCTATAATGTTACCTTTGTGGACTACCTGTAAGAAGATCTTTGTAACTGTTTTGTTTATATAAGATATTTTCGATGTTTTAAGTGTACAACAAGTTGTCTTTGATGTTTAGTGTGTGAGAGACTCTGTACAAATGGGCCATTAGATAACTGTAAGTACAAATTATTCTCAATTTTGCCGCTAACTTCACCAAAAGAATTGATACCCAGCTAAAAAAACTGTTTTTTATTTATTGCAGTAAAAGCAAACGAAATGAAGCAAACTCACACACAGTGACAACATCAAAAGAAATGGCTTAATACACACAAAAAAACGCACTTGAAAATGAGATTTATTTCTCGAAACGCGTCGTGCGAAAAGTAAAATAAAGAAAAATCGTGACTAGTAGCGGAAGGTTTATTTGTTTATAAACAAACCTACTGTTTCTACAGTCACAGGCTTTCAAAAACCATTTGTAATGGGTCAAAACAGAAAAATTTGGTGTAGGAAATAAAATCCATGGAGAAGAAATAAAAACTTTAAAGTTTGCCGATGACATTTTAATACTGTCTGAGATAGTAAGGGACCTGGATGAGCAGTCGAACGGACGGAACAGTGTCTTGAAAAGAAGATGTAAGGTGAAAATCAACAAAAGCAAAACGAGGATAATGGAATGCAGTCGCATTAAATCAGTTAATGCTGAGAGAATTAGATTAGCAAATGAGACACTTAAAGTAGATTTTGTACGTCCATTTTTTGGCAGGAGGTTTTTGGACAACAGCCGTTTACTATTTTGATACAATAAAATGCCTACATCCGCTGTAGGCGTTTTATTTTCTCACAACCTATAGTAAATCAGTTCCGCTATTTGAGGAGCAATATAATTGATGATTGTGAAAGTAGAGAGGATATAAAATGTAGAGTGGGTATGGCAAGAAAAGCATTTCTGAGGAAGAGAAATTTGATGATATCAATTATAGATTTAACTGTCAGGAAGTCTTTTCGGAAAGTATTTGTATGGAGCGTAGCCATGTATGGGAGTAAAACATGGACGATAAATAGTTTAGGCAAGACGTGAATAGAAGCTTTCGAAATGTGGTGCTACAGAAGAACGCTGAAGATTAGATGGGTAGATCACATAACTAATGAGGAGGTATTGATAGAATTGGGGAGAAGAGGAATTTGTGGCACAAGTTGAATAGTAGAAGGGATCGGCTGGTGTGATACTTTCTGAGGCATCAAGCGATCACGAATTTAGTACTGGAGAGAAGCATGAAGAGTAAAAATTGTAGAGAGAGAGCAGGAGATGAATACACTAAGCAGACTCAGAAGGATGCAAATTGCGATAGTTACTCGGAGACGAAGAGGCTTCCACAAGAAAGAGTAGTATGGAGAGCTGCATCAAACCAATCTCTCGACTGTAGCCACAACAACAGCGCAGGCATATGGACAGTCGTTTTTCCCTCGATCTGCGTCCACAGCTCGTGGTTACGTGGCTAGCTTTGCTGCCTCTGGATCACAGGGTCCCGGGTTCGATTCCCGGACGCGTTGGTAATTTTCTGAGCCTAGGGACTGAGTGTTTGTGTTGTCCTCATCATTTCATCACCATCATCGTACAAGACAGTGACTACACTGGATTGTATTAAAATTAGACCTGTAAAAACTGGGACTTTATATGGACGCTGATGACCGCGCAGTTGACCTCCCCACAAACCACACTTCATTTTCATCACATCCCTAGTTCTGCCTCCGAGTGCCACAAGAAAGGAAACGACGAGTTGCAGTGCAGGGTAGCCTTCGTCAGGCACCGTGCGGTGACTTAGAGTATGTATGTTCATACTGTCGGGTATAGAACGTTTTCGATGCTCGTCAGACACTGTTAGAGAAAAAGTTGTCTGGTAAATGGAATTATGGGAAGCCGAATACTTTCTTGTTTTGACACAATTTTTTGGCTCAATCAAAACCAATTTCAACAGAAAATTACCGGTTGGAAGACATGACTTTATACAACTGAAATGTCGTTTTCTCCAAGGACTGAGTCTGACAAATCAGAATATAATAACTTAGAAGTCTGATGCTGCCCACTTCTACTCTTGGAAGAAATTGTATTTTTTTCTCAATTTAAAACATTTTCCAAAAGGATATGGCAAAGGGCTTTCCTCATTGGCAATAGCATAACTGATTATTCGTGCGTGTTACGTGTGTTGCATGATCAGCAAACGATCTTTGGCGAAATATACAGAGGACGATCTACGACGGCTGTCAGACGGTCTTTGCGAATGGTGTTTTGCAGAGGAATGGACGTTGATGGTCCCTGTATGGTTCGAGTGTGCCGCCATGGCGAAAGCTCACTACTGTCTATAAGTGAAATCTATACTAATAAAAACACAGAATAGGCAATGGCCAACATTATACACAGGCGAGCACCTCTCAGAGGCAACAAACGGCCTCTAATATCTTCCTTCAGGACTCACAAAATATGGAAACTTCATGGAGAGAAATAAGGACGGTATGGAGTATGAGTAGGAGCTTCCCAGCGAAACTTCTGCAGCGTGATCGAAAAAACCTTGGCTTTATGTGGGTGTGCCCACAAGTTTCCACTACGCTGTAGAAGTTTCTTTGGGAAGATCTTGCACATCCCATGGCTCTCCCCATGCGATTTCCGTATTTCTGGATCACTGAAGAAAAACATTCGTGGCCGTCGATTTGCTTCGGACAAATATGTGGGCACATGGATACAACCAAGGTTCCGTAGTAACGGGTCAACCATCACTAACGTATTGAGAACAATACATCCTTGCCTCATGCAGGTCGCAGTAGGTACTATCGATACTCGATCGCCCAGTACGCCAGTACGCCAGAGAGTCCGTGTTGAGACTCCAAGCAAGTAAGTTGTTGGCTGCTATGCGAGAGGGCGGATTTGGACAGGACTGTCGACTGCGTTTACAATTGTTTAACGGCTGTGTATGTCATCCAAAGTCGTTAGCCGGGCCTCCAGAAAAAACGTAAATGGCGTTAACTTTGTGGTTTCTTTAATGTGTTTAAGTGTTCGTTTGTGCACCGTGATTACGCATCAATCGCGCCGGACACCCACGATTTGGACTGCAGTGCCACATGAAGAATATTGCCGTGTGACGACATTAATAGGCGACCTGTGATGAGTTAACCGTTATTACTTTGTCAGACGAAGGGAGTAACTACCTCAATCGCGCTGTTTAGACAAAAGATATAGAACATTAACAATAAAGTATGTACCGATTATTGCTACTTGCCATCCTAATTAGCTTTGTTGGATTTGATACGAAACAGCATAAACACCATGTCCGCCCTTTTTATTGCTCATGAAAACTACACATTGCGTGTTGTACCACCATACAGCGAGACCTTCAGAGGTTGTGGTCCAGATTGCTGTACACACCGCTAAATCTAATACCCAGTAGCAAGTCCTCTTGCATTGATGCACGCTTGTGTTCGTCGTGGCACAGTAACCACAAGTTCATCAAGGCACTCTTGGTCCAGATTGTCCCAATCCTCAACGGCGATTTGATGTAGATCCCTCAGAGTGGTTGGTGGGTCACATCGTCCATAAACAGCCCTTTTCTGTAAATCCCAGGCATGTTCGATAGAGTTCATGTCTGGAGAACATGCTGGCCACTCTAGTCGAACAATGCCGTTATTCAGTAGGAAGTCATTCACAAATGTCCACGATGGGGGCGCGAATTGTTGTCCTTCAAGACGAACATCCCGCCAATATGCTACCGATATGATTGCACTATCGGTCGGACGATTGCATTCACGTATTTTACAGCCGTTACGGCGCCTTCCATGACCACCAGCGGCGTATGCCGGCGCCACATAATGCCACCCCAAAACAGCAGGGAACCTCCACCTTGCTGTACTCACTGGGCTGTGTGCCTAGGGCGTTCAGCCTGACCGGATTGCTTCCAAACACATCTCCGACGATTGTCTGGTTGAAGGCATATGCAACACTCATCGATGAAGATAACGTGATGCCAATCCTGAGCGGTCCATTCGGCATGTTGTTGGGCCCATCTGTTCAAATGGTTCAAATGGCTCTGAGCACTATCGGACTTAACTGCTGATGTCATCAGTCCCCTAGAACTTAGAACTACTTCAACCTAACTAACCTAAGGTTATCACACACATCCATGCCCGAGGCAGGATTCGAACCTGCGACCGTAGCGGGCCCATCTGTACCGCGCTGCAAGGTGTTGTGGTTGCAAAAAATGGACCTGGTCATGGACGTCGGAGGTGAAGCTGCGCGTCATGCAGCCTATTGCACACAGTCTGAGTCGTAACACGACGTCCTGTGGCTGAACGAAAGACATTATTCAACATGGTGGCGTTGTTGTCAGGATTCCTTCGAACCATAATCCGTAGTCAGCGGTCATCCACTGCAGTAGTAGCCCTTGGGCGGCCTGAGCGAGGCATGTCATAGACAGTTCCTGTCTCTCTGTATCTCCTCCATGTTCGAACAACATCGCTTTGCCAAACTCAGAGACGCCTGGACCCGTCCCTTGTTGAGAGTCCTTCCTGGCACAAAGAAACAATGCGGACGCGATGGAACCGCGGTATTGACCGTCTAGGCTTGGTTGTGTGCATTTTAAACTGTTAGGCTACCATCCACGAGTCAATAACGATGGCTTTACATAGGGAGTGTTTCAGTAGATCAATGCAAACGTTTCTCCACGAAGGCTATGACAGTCTAATCTCAATGTCGAATAAACGTTTTAAAAGCTACGGTGATTAATTTTGATATAATAAACAGTTTACTTACCTTTTTTCGTCTCGTTTTCACTTGACTGCCCCTTATAGAATGATGTACTATCTGTCATCTCACTCGTCACTAAAATGAACTTGTCTTTGAGGATATTGTACTAACTTTTTTCTGGGTGTGTTTTAATCCTAAGCTTAAGTTAAACTATAACAATCATATACCTATTTGTTTTAAACCGTGGTCTACGAGTCTACGTTCACCTTTGGACGTGTTTAAAATTTTATAATATGTGACGCGCTTGCAAGTAGTAATACACAGAAAAAAATACGGTTTTACATTATAGCCGTACTGACTTTACTAGTGCCGCATTCTCTCGAATATGACTGTCTCAATAAAGACAACGACAAAAGAGGACCTTGACCAACTTGTAATGTGCGTACCGCTCGTAATAATAGCGAAGCTGCAGAGTTCTTGTGGAGTAGTTGTACTGCTGCATTAAAGGTGCGGTTCGTCCCTCTCGACACTGCCCCATTAAGTAACGTAGTACCGCATGGCGCAATCACGGTGAACGATGTAATTACAGCTAACGAGCCTATAAAGGCTTTGCAGATCATTTCCTTGTATGTTTGTGAAGGGAGTAACGGTAAGCAGAAATTCTGAAACACATTCTCTCCTGGTCTTTCGCGCTATTCTACGCTCTTAAGGACAATTCGTGAGAAGACGACAGCGTTTTGCCGTTAGCCGTTTTTAGTATAAAAATATGCAGCACCGCTAACATTCTCATACATTTTCAGTATAAAAATATGCAGCACCGCTAACATTCTCATACATTTTCAGTATAAATATATGCAGCACCGCTAACATTCTCATACATTTTCACCGTGACGTTTCTGTTTTTGTAAATGCTTCAGTGAACCGATGTGACACCTTCCACAGCAGCTGTGAAGTTATTCAGCCTAACTTGACGGAAGAACACTACACTACGTCGTCTGGTCAAAGGGGCGGGTACCTAATAGACGTAGTACCATAAGCAAAAATAATTGGTTCATTTTACAGACAACCCATTCCCCCCCCCCCCCCCCCCCGCCCCCTCCCACTCAGATGATACAGTTGATGAACAGTTCAAAGAAAATTTGAGACTTATTACAAACAGGTACGCAACTCTTACAATTATAGTTCCTGGTGACCTCAATCTACCCTCGATATGTTGGCGAGAATCATGTTTAAAGTTGGTGGTAGGCATAACACGTCGTCCGAAATCGTACTGAATTCTTTCTCAGAGTATTATTATGGACAGTTAGTTCAGGAATCCACACGAAGTGTAAATGGATGCGAAAACTTACTTGACCTCGTAGCTTCACATAATCCTGAGCAAACAGGGAACCTCCTGATGGTTACAAAGATTAGTGATCACAAGGTCTTGCAGCAAGTATGAATATCGAAACAACGAAATTGGCCAACAATAACTCCAAATCATACATAAAAAAGCAAATAAAAATATGCCTGACGCCCTTCTGCGACACAGTTTCCACTCCTTCCAATGTGACTGTGAAAACTTAAGACGTGGAGTTCTTTAAATTCACAGAAATTGTATCGGCGGCAGTTGAGAGATATATCCTAATAAATTAATAAGAAATGGCACTCAACCCCTATGGTCCACAAAACAGGTCAGAACACTGTTACAGAAGCAACAGAAAACCATGCCAAATTTAAGGGAACGAACATCCCCATGACTGCCAAAGTTTTACAGAAGCTCGAAATACATTGCAATTGTCAATGGCAGATGCTTTTAATAATTTCCACGACGCAACACTGTCCTCAAATCTGGCAGAAAACCTAAAGAGATTCTGGTCATATGTAAAGTTCACCTGTGGCAAGACGCTGTCAGTACCTCGCTGCACAACACCAAAGGTAATGTTACTGACGATGATAGCGCGGCTAAAGTAGAGATACTAAACAATTTTCCAAAACTTCTTCACTAAAATAGACAAAGTAAATATTCCAGAATTCGAACCAAGAACGACTGCCAACATGAGTAACTTAGAAGTAGATATCCTCAGTGTTCCGAAGCAGCTTAAATCAATCAATAAAGGCAAAGACTTCGGTCCATTTGTATACCAGTTAATTCTTTTCAAAGTGTACTGACAGAATAGCTCCATACTTGCTAACTATATACAACAGCTCGCTCGTCGAAAGACTCGTACATAAAGACTGGAAAGATGCATAGGTCACACCGATATGCAAGAAATGAAACAGGAGAAATCTATTGAGTTACAGACCCGTTTCAAAAAATGGTTCAAATGGCTCTGAGCACTATGGGACTTAACATCTAAGGTCACCAGTCCCCGAGAACTTAGAACTACTTAAACCTAACTAACCTAAGGACATCACACACATCCATGCCCGAGGCAGGATTCGAACCTGCGACCGTAGCGGTCGCGCGATTCCAGACCGCAGCGCCTAGAACCGTCGGCCATTCCGGGATCAGAAAATACGATTTCTGTGAAGCACAACTAGCTCTTTTTTTCTCACAAAGTAATGAGTACCACAGACAGGGGATGTCAAATTGATCCCATATTTTTAGATTTCCAGAAGGCTTTTGACACCATCTCTCACAAGCGACTTCTAATCAAATTGAGTGGCTGCGGAGTATCGTTTCAATTGTGTGACTGGAGTCATGATTTCCTGTCAGGAAAGTCACAGTTAGCAATTGACGGAAAGTCATGGAATAAAACAGAAGTAATATCTGAGGTTCCCAAGGATGTATTATAGGCCCTCTGCTGTTTTTAATCTGTATAAAGAATTTAGGAGACAATATGAGCAGCCCTCTTAGATTGTTTGCAGGTGATGCAGTCATTCTCCTTCTAGTTATCTCATCAGATAATGAAAACAACTTCAAAATAATTCAGACAAGTTATTTCTGTAGTGTGAAAAGTGGCAATTGACTAAAAAAAATGAAAACTCTAAAGGCATCCACATGAGTACTAAAAGGAATCCACTAAACTTCGGTTACACTATAAATCCGAAAATTTGAAGACTATAAATTCAGCTAAATACTTACGGATTAGATTTACGAATAACTTAAACTGGAACGATCACATGCATAATGTTGTGGAGTAGCGAACAAAAACTGCAGTTTATCGGTAGAACATTCTAAAAATGCAATGGTTCTACTAAAGAGACTATCTACACTACGCATGTCCGTCCTGTTCTGGAGTACTGCTGATTGTTATTGGATCCTCATAAGATTGACGAAGGACATCGAAAAAGTTCAAAGAAGGGAAGTATAGAAGTAGATGTTGATGTAGTTTGCAGTGATTATGCAGAACTGAGGGAACTTGTGAGGTATAGCCTGGCATGGAGAGCTGCCTCAAATCACTCTTCGGACTGATAAACTCCACCGATGCGGTGGGTGTTGATTTGTTCCTGGAAACCAGTCAATCGTACATTGCACCTCTTCTTGACAATTACCTTTGACACCACATTGACTGAACAACTGTGTCCTGATTTGAATACCATAGAGAGTGTCTGGTATTCGCAATGAGAAAATTTCCCTGTCGTAATATTCTTCTCTAGATATTAGGCGCAGAGAGTAGCTCTACAAAGAAACCAATATCGCCTCGTGAGCTAACAGGGGGCATTAAACTGTGGTGTCAAATATATAGGGTTAGCGATATGCACAAATACATATGGGGGTAGCATTGTGTACACCAGGTATAAAAGGACAGTGCATTAGCGGCGCAATCATGTGTACTCAGTTGATTCCTGTGAAACGTTTTCCGACGTGATTATGGCCACACGACGGCTTTGTACGCGGAATGGTAGTTGGAGCTTAATGCACGGGACATTCCGTTTCGGAAATCGTTAGGAAGTTCAGCATCCCGAGAGTAGCAGATTTCGGGCTTTTCCTGTCACCTAGGACAAGGCAGTGGCCGATGTCCTTCACTTAACGACCAAGAGCAGCGAGCACAGCTGCGTTTGAGAAGAGTTGTGAGTGCTGACAGACAAGTAGCACTGCGTGAAATACGCGCAGAAATCAGCATCGGACTTGACGTAGAACATATCCGTTGGGCAATGCGGCGTCATTTGACGTTAACGGGCTACCGCAGTAGACGATGGACGCAAGTGCCTTTGCTAACAACACGTCGACTGCATCGTGATCATTTCTGTTAGACGCTAGACGACTGGAAAACCTTCAGATCATTAGTCAGACGATTGGGCCGATGAGTCCCGATTTCCGTTGGTAAGAGCTTACGGTTGGGTTCGGGTGTGTCGCAGACCCGATGAAGCCTGGAACCCAAGTAGTCAACAAGGCACTGTGTAAATTGATGGTCGTTCCACAATGTTGTGGACTGTGTTTACATGGAACAGACCAGGTCCTCTGGTCCAACTGAACCGATCATTGACAGTAAATGGATATGTCTGGCTGCTTGGAGAACATTTGCAGCCATTTGTGACTTCATGTTCCCAAAAAGCCGATGCATTATGTCACTGGACCACAACTGTTGACGACTGGCTTGCAGAGCGTACTGGACGATTTGAGAGAATTATTTGGCCACCCAAATCACTCGAAATGATTCCCATCGAACCTTTATGGGGCATAATTGACTGGTCAGTTCTTGCACAAAATCCTTCAATGGCAATAGTTTCGCAATTACGGTAAGCTATAGAGGCCGTGTGGCTCAATATTTCTGCAGGGGACTTACACTTGTTCTACATCTACATCTACATGACTACTCTGCAATTCACATTTAAGTGCTTGGCAGAGGGTTCATCGAACCACAATCATACTATTTATCTACTATTCCACTCCCGAACAGCGAGCGGGAAAAACGAACACCTAAACCTTTCTGTTCGAGCTCTGATTTCTCTTATTTTATTTTGATGATCATTCCTACCTATGTAGGTTGGGCTCAACAAAATATTTTCGCATTCGGAAGAGAAAGTTGGTGACTGAAATTTCGTAAAAAGGTCTCGCCGCGACGAAAAACGTCTATGCTGTAATGACTTCCATCCCAACTCGTGTATCATATCTGCCACACTCTCTCCCCTATAACGTGATAATACAAAACGAGCTGCCCTTTTTTGCTCCCTTTCGATGTCCTCCGTCAATCCCACCGGGTAAGGATCCCACACCGCGCAGCAATATTCTAACAGAGGACGAACGAGTGTAGTGTAAACTGTCTCTTTAGTGGACTTGTTGCATCTTCTAAGTGTCCTGCCAATGAAACGCAACCTTTGGCTCGCCTTCCCGACAATATTATCTATGTGGTCCTTCCAACTGAAGTTTAATTTTAACACCCAGGTACTTAGTTGAATTGACAGCCTTGAGAACTGTACTATTTATCGAGTAATCGAATTCCAACGGATTTCTTTTGGAACTCATGTGGATCATCTCACACTTTTCGTTATTTAGCGTCAACTGCCACCTGACACACCATACAGCAATCTTTTCTAAATCGCTTTGCAACTGATACTGGTCTTCGGATGACCTTACTAGACGGTAAATTACAGCATCATCTGCGAACAGTCTAAGAGAACTGCTCAGATTGTCACCCAGGTCATTTATATAGATCAGGAACAGTAGAGGTCCCAGGACGCTTCCCTGGGGATCACCTGATATCACTTCAGTTTTACTCGATGATTTGCCGTCTATTACTATTGTTGAGGACATGCTGCACAGCTCCGGGCAACAGCAGATCCGACATGCAATTAGCAGGTATCCCATGACGTTCGTCACCTCGGTCTACAACAGAGCCACACAAGGGCTTGCGCGCTGCAAATCTGTTCTGAGTAATTACAACATGCTGACTTCACTTGCGATGTATGTCAAAAAATCAACGGTTTTGTTCAGAAACGTGTCAGAAAGCTCCAATGAGATGTTTGTTTGGAGTCTGCGCTGCTGCTTGTAATGGTCCTTTATTACGTGACCATTACGGCACTCCAACCCCAGTTCTCGATACCAGTAATATAGTATTACTTTTCTGCAAAGTAACAGACATATTTTTGTGACAATGTTCACTTTTGCTTTTATTAATGTATAGGTACTCCGATGTGTCAATATATTACAGTGATATGGTTCTTGTGTGTTTTCAATTCTTTGAGACTGCCATAATCTGACTTACTTGTAACCGTTTTGGCGTGAATGTGCACAGAGCAGTCTTTGTTTCACTTTGCAGAAGTTAAGTTGTTATTTCGGTTTTCTAACGAACAGTCAAGTTTTGTGTTTGGTTAAAGTGGAAATTAAATATATGAAGATTGATACAAAATTGTTGATGATGAGACAATTAAGAAGAAGTATACGTGAATTTACAAGAAGTTTAATAAAAATGTGGATCATGAACACCAAGTCAACAATTATTTGCCCCATACCATTGTTCTGATCCGGGATTGTTTCATCATTAATAATTTCCTGAAAAACGCATTTGTTAGGTCTTCAAATATTGCTAAAATACAGATCTGGACCCTCTAGCAGTCAAAGTGGAATCACCCTAGAATCAACAAGATGAGCCATAACAACTTCGACAAAATCTACGTGGGAATCCACTGAAGATAAGGGCCAAAATTAATGACTTTTCTACAGTGACTTCATTATTTCCATTCTGACGATACCATCTACAGTCAATAACTTTGTTGTTGCCCGATAAAGCGAACATATGCTGCGTGAGAAACATTATTAATCTGAATTCTAAACTACTTTGCAAGTGGTGGTACTGTCAGATGCTCTAAGTAGGCCCCACAGTGGACAACAACCCCCTCCAAGTGCATTCCTTAGGGTGGGATAGGCGGCACAATTACGTCAACAGCGTCGAAGCGTTGCCAACTCGAATGTTGAAATTTAAAACCCGGCATTAGCTTCTGGAGTGGGAGAGGTAGACGCTACAATTCGTGTGCAATTACATAAGTTTTTTAAAATAACCTACTGGCGAGCGTATACGAAATTTAATACTGCTCCTCATCTAAAAAGAAAATTAGTGTTAAAATACTTTGGGAACAAAGCTTTAACATTTCCTCGGAAATATCGACCTGCGACCATGAAAACTGTTCATGGTGTTAATACTTCTGTACGGATTCATCCACCAGTGAGGCACAGAAACGTTGTTTGTGGAAATCGGCATTTTAGACGTCAACGAAACGTTACACCCCATCGTCACTCTACATAGTCTGCCAAGTAACGGTTCTTTTAACGCCGCACGTACGTCGCGCATTCACCTCGGGAAGATACCTCAACCGTATTCAACGATGACGTCATAGCATAGTCTGCAAAACAGTGGAAACTGTTAGTCGAGCGGCACCAGCTCCGGAAACTGGCTAATTGGTGGTATTGGTAGGACGCCAGATCCAGAAATTGGTAAACTGGCAGACGTCACTGTACACCACGTCTGTAGAACACGGCGGCTGTGGAAAAACTGGATAGTCTAAAGAAACACCACACGTGGCAGTGTCCTATGCTAACAAGGGATTTAGTTGCGATCGCAACTGCAACAAAGGTTTGGTTTGCATGTAAGAGTTTTACATGTAAACTACAAACATGAGCGCAATATTTTCTGTCGGTAATTACAATGCACTTAATCATGCGCATGCTCAGTCACAGAGTTAAAAAAATGGATAGTTGGTAGCCCTTGGCAAAAGATTACGAGGAGAGCATGACCACAGAGTATAAAGTGCCGGAAACAGAGTTGCTTATCATATTATAAGCATTTCAAAAATGTCTACATGACGCTGTTTTCCGAGTCGCACTACGTTCCGACATCAGAAATACGTTCGGGTGGTGTTTCAAACCTCTCTAGTGTGAGGTTCCAGCTACAGTCCAGAAGTACCTAACGTAGTCTGCGAAATGATGTGAACTGATAGTTGTTAAGGATACCGTGACCTTCCATCCGCTTCAGCACTACCATGAACTGTCAGGAGAATAACACATCAAGTGGCTGAATGTAAGGTGTGCACTTCTGGAAGACGATCTTGACTACATTCACCTCCTTTTGCGGCCTGATAGCATCGATAAAAGTTCTGTCACCATATGTCCGTGAGAATCAATCAGAAGAAGATGCTCTTTCGCTGCATGAGGGAAGTAGACAGCTTTAAAGAATTGTGCCAGGATATGTTTCGTAATTAGGCCGAACTTCGAGGCAGCCTGAATCAGATTGCGGTTTCAGTGTGTGTTGCACTACTCAAACTCCAAACTGACCTTTACGATCCTGGTAAATTACCAGCGTCTCGAAAACATGTATCCATTTGCCGACGTAACCGGTCGGATGGTGAAGAATGAGTTGTTTCTTGATCACTCCGCACCGAACTTCTAACCGACTCGCCTCCCTTCCCCCACCCTCCGTCTCTACCTCTCTAACTTAAAATGCAGAGTTCACGATGAGTGAAATCCTTTCCATACATCACTTTGATCAGTATTATAAATCCGTATTCGTTCCATGCTATTCATTAAGGACCAAGATGGCGCCTCTTTTTATATCGTACAACCCATTCATGGACAGATCCAATCAATCGAGTCAGTACTATTTCTCGGGCCGTTTCCAAACCCCAGGCACGCCACGTATCGTAGGTGCAACCACAACGGAGGTCAGACAATTTTGTGGTTCCTGAAGATGGGCAGCAGCCATTTCAGTAGTTGCAGGGGGAACAGTCTGGATGATTGGGGTTTGGAAACGGCCCGAGAAATAGGTCTGACTCGATTGATTGGATCTGTATCACTGAGGCATGCCTCCCCACAAACGGCAAGGTCCATGGTTCATGAGGGGGAGGGGGCAAGGCTATGAGTGTTAGACATTACAAACAGGAAAGAAGATCCACAGAAATTAAAGTAAAGGAGAGAAATTCAGCTACATTTCTAATCAATGTGTTAGTTGAAACAGTGGCAAGCAATGGTAATAATATACATCACGAAAATGTGACAGACTGAATTGAAGAATATGAATATGCATAAGAAGGCTTATCTGATTGAGGAAATCTTATGGGTGATCCAGGGCCCGATAGTGTCCCAGAGTTATTAGAAAGTGAAGGAAGCCAGTCGTCTATTTATCTGCCAATCCCACCGAAGAAGAAGAAGGTGAGTGATACATCTTTTGAAAATGCAAAGGGGGTGACTGCATTCCAGACTCATGGAAAACTAAAAAATCAAGTTTAAATAAAGTACAGAAACGATATAGTGTGGAGCAAGACGTACGTCATCTAAAATATTTGTCATGTGGTAGAGAAAAGGGACAAAGGGCAGCGCTCAAAACTTCACGTGATTTATGATTATGTAGCTGAAAACTTCAGGTTGGCGAGAACTGTTTTAGGCGCGGATGTTGAAGGAGGTCAGACAAACGTGTGGTTCCTGAAGATGGGCAGCAGCCTTTTCAGTTGTTAGAGGGGGACCTATCTGGATGACTGGCAGCTCTGGTCTTGCAACATTAACCAAAACGGCCTTGCTGTGCTGGTACCACAGACAGCTGAAAGCAAGGGGAAACTATAGCCGTAATTTTTCTCGAGGGCGTGCAGCTTTACTGTATGGTTGAATGATGGTGGAGTCCTCTTGGGTAAAGTATTTCGGAGATAAAATAGTCCCCCATTCGGATCTGCGGGCGGCGACTACTCAGGAGGATGTCGTTATCAGGAGAAAGAAAACAGGCGTTCTACGGATCGGAGCGTGGAATGTCAGATCGCTTAATCGGGTAGGTAGGTTAGAAAATTTAAAAAGGGAAATGGATAGGTTAAAGTTAGATATAGCGGGAATTTGGGAAGTTCGGTGGCAGAAGGAACAAGACTTCTGGTCAGGTGAATACAAGGTTATAAATACAAAATCATATAGGGGTGATGCAGGACCAGGTTTCATAATGAATAAAAAAAAAAAAAGGAACGCGGGTAAGCTGCCACAAACAGCATAGTGAACGCATTTTTGTAGCCGAGATAAGCACGAACCCACGCCTATCACAGTAATTCAAGTATATATGCCAAATAGCTCGATAGATGGCGAAGAGATTGAAGAAATGTATGATGACATGAAAGAAATTATTCAGATAGTAAAGGAAGACGAAAATTTAATAGCCACGGGAACTGGAATTCGATAGTAGGAAAAGGATAGCAGGTGAATATGGAATGGCGATAAGGAATGAAAGAGGAAGCCGCGTGGAAGAATTTTGCACATATCATAACTCAATCATAGCTAACAATTGGTTTAATAATCATGAAAGAATGTTGCACACTTGGAAGAGACCTGGAGACTCTGGAAGGTTTCAGACCGATTATATAATGGAAAGAATGAGATTTGGGCACCAGCTCTTAAGTTGTAACACATTTCCAGGGATAGATGTGGATTCTGACCACAATTTAATGGTTATGAACTGTAGACTAAAACTGAACAAACTGCAAAAAGGAGGAATTTAAGGAGACGAGACCTGGATAAACTGAAAGAACCAGAGGTTGTAGAGAGTGTCAGAAGGAGAGTTTGGGAAAGATTGAAAAATACAGGGGAAAAAAAATACAGAAGAAGAACGGGTAGCTCTGAGAGATGAGATACTGAAGGCAACAGAGGATCAAATAGCATAAAAGACGAGGGCTAGTTAAAACCTTTGGGTAACAGAAGAGATAGTCAGTTTAACTGATGACAGGAGAAAATATAAAAATGCAGTGAATGAAGTACGCAAAAAGCAATACAAACGTCTGAAAAATGAGATCAATAGGAAGTGCAAAATGGCTAAGCAGGGATAGCCAGAGGACAAATTTGAGAATATAGAGGCATCTATCACTAGGGGTAAGATAGATACTGCCTACAGGAAAATTAAATACACCTTTGGAGAAAAGAGAACTGCTTGTGTGAATATCAAGAGCTCAGATGGAAAACCTGTTCTCACCAAAGAAGGGACGGCAGAAAGGTGGAAGGAGTATACAGAGGGTCTATACAAGGGGAATGTACATGTACACAAAGTTATGGAAATGGAACGGACGTAGATGAAGATGAAATGGGAGATATGACACTGCGTGAAGTGTTTGACGGAACATTGAAAGACTTAAATCTAAACAAGGCTCCTGGACTAGGTAACATTTCATTAGAACTACTTATACCCTTGGGAGAACCAGCCATGATATCTGGTGAGCAAGATATATGAGACAGGCCAAATAGCCTCAGGCTTCAAGAAAAATATAATAATTCCAATTCCAATGAAAGCAGGTGTTGACAGATGTGAAAATTACCGAACTATCGGTTTAATAAGTAACGGCTGCAAAATACTAACGCGATTTCTTTACAAGCGAATGGAAAAAAGGGTAGAAGCCTTACCTTGGGGAAGATCAGTTTGGATTTCGTAGAAATGTTTTAACACGTGAGGCAATACCGACCGCATTACTTATCTTAGAAGATAAATTAAGGAAACGCAAACCTACGTTTGTAGCAATTGTAAACTTAGAGGAAGCTTTTGACAATACTGACTGGAATACTCTCTTCCAAATTCTTAAAGTGACAAGGATCAAATACAGGGAGTGAAAGTCTATTTATAATTTGCAAAGAAACCAGACGACGTGTTATAAGGGGAGAGTGGCATTAAAAGGAAGTAGTTATTGGGGAGGGAGTGAGACAGGATTGTAGCACATCGCCAATGTTATTCAATCTATGTACTAAGCAAGCAGTAAAGGAAAAAAAATTTGGAGTAGGAATTAAAATCCATGGAGAAAAGCAAAAACTTGGAGGTTTGCCGATGACATTGAACTTCTGTCAGAGACAGCGAAGGACCTAGAAGAACAGTTGAACAGAATGGACAGTGTCTTGAAAGGAGGATATAAGATGAACATCAACAAAAGAAAATGAGGATAATGGGATGTAGTCGAATCAAATCAGGTGATGCTGAAGGGATTAGGTTAGGAAATGAGACACTTGAAGTAGTAAAGGAGTTTTGCTATTTGGGGAGAAAAATAACTGATAATGGTCGAAGTAGAGAGGATATAAAATGCAGACTGGCAATGACAAGGAAAGCGTTTCTGAAGAAGAGAAATTTGTTAACATCGAGTGTAGACTTAAGTGTCAGGAAGTCGTTTCTGAAAGTAGTTGTGTGGAGAGTAGCCATGTACGGAAGTGAAACATGTACGATAAATACTTTAGACAAGAAGAGAATAGAAGCTTTCGAAATCTGTTGCTAAGAAGAATGTCGAATATTAGATGTGTTGATCACGTAACTAATGAGGAGGTACTGCACAGAATTGGGAAGAGGAAAAATTTGTGACACAACTTAAGGGGTCACCAATTTAGCACTGGAAGGCAGCGTGGAGGGTTAAAAATCGTATACGGAGATCAAGAGATGAATACGCTAAGCATATTCAAAAGGATGTAGGCTGCTGTAGGTTGTTCGAGATGAAGAAGCTTGCACCGGATAGAGTAGCATAGAGAGCTGCGTCACACCTGTCTGTGGACTGAAGACCACAACAACAACAACAACAACAATCATAGTCACTATATTTGTAGGATTCCTTATCACACGATTACGTCGACAGTGAGAGTAACTGTACGTCCTATGAAATCGGTCACACCACAAATGAACGAATTAATTGCGGAGGTTGACGCTTCACAGTCGTGGTCACTATTATACAGCTTTCCATGTTCATATACGTAATGCCTGTCTGGTTCCCCAGGATGATGAAAACTTATCCACAACGGATTTTCAATTTTTCCACTGTCGCCTCGATTGTGATCGATCTTCGAGCTCCAAGACCTCTGTTTCCATTGTCCTCCCCTTTTCTTCACACAGAAATGATCTGCCACTCCGTTCGTTGTCAGGCAGGTTTTTTGATCACACTGGACATTGTGCGTGATCTAACCACTGAGTCATAACATAGCACAGTCGTAACAAGGTGGTCATGCATCCCTAGCATAACTGCCAAAATTGCCACATCTCAGGGAGAATTCAAAGTATTGGGTGAAGGACAGGTAACGTTGCAGCCGATGATGTAAGGTGTGGTAGGGTTTATCAATCGATTACATCCTCTGCACAAACTGAAAGACATTTTATCATCTGAGGTCGAGAACAACGCACTTACATTGTTATTTTATGCAAAGCATTGCTTTTGAAACAATTTTCACTGTGCCGTGTAGAGTGCGTTTCCTTTCAAACGTTCTTTTCGGAAAGTGTGGTTCGTCTGTAAAGAAGACCGCATACAGGACGCTAGTGCTACCCATTGCCGAGAACTGTTTGAGTATTTGGGATACGAATTAGGTTGTATTAAAGGAAGACACCGAAGTAATCCAGATTTGTTACCGGTAGGTTCGAATAACACGAACACAAATACGAGTCCCCTTTTGGGAGGGCGATGTCCTTTCGGGTAAACTCTTTTGAGAAAATTTAGAAAACCGGCATTTGAGGTTGCATGCAGAGCAGTTCTACTGTAGGCAACGTACATTTCGCGCAGAGACCATAAAGATAAGATAGACAGCCATATAAACAGTTGTTTTTGACTCGCTCCGTTTCGAAGCTAAACAAAAAAGCGAATGACTCCCGGTGGTACAGGGTACCATCGGCCACGCACCATACGGTGGCTTGCAGAATGTACACTACTGGCCATTAAAATTGCTACACCAAGAAGAAATGATGATAAACGGGTATTCATTGGACAAATATATTATACTAGAACTGACATTTGATTACATTTTCACGCAATTTGGGTGCACAGATCCTAAGAAATCAGTACCCAGAACAACCACCTCTGGCCGTAATAACGGCCTTAATACGCCTGGGAATTGAGTCAAACAGAGCTTGGATGGCGTGTACAGGTACAGCGGCCCATGCAGCTTCAACACGATACCACAGTTCATCAAGATTAGTGACTGGCGCATTGTGACGAGCCAGTTGCTCGGCCACCATTGACCAGACGTTTTCAATTGGTGAGAGATCTGGAGAATCTGCTGGCCACGGACGCAGTCGAACATTTTCTGCATCCAGAAAGGCACGTAAAGGACCTGCAACATGCGGTCGTGCATTATCTTGCTGAAATGTAGGGTTTCTCCGAGATCGAATTAAGGGTAGAGCCACGGGTCGTACACATCTGAAATGTAATGTCCACTGTTCAAAGTGCCGTGAATGCGAACAAGAGGTGACCGAGACGTGTAACCAATGGCACCCCATACCATCTCGCCGTGTGATACGCCAGTATGGCGACGACGAATACACGCTTCCAATGTGCGTTCACTGCGATGTCGCCAAACACGGATGCGACCATCATGATACTGTAAACAGAACCTGGATTCATTCGAAAAAATGACGTTTTGCCGTTCGTGCACCCAGGTTCGTCGTTGAGTACACCATCGCAGGCGCTCCTGTCTGTGATTCAGCGTCAAGGGTAACCGCAGCAATGGTCTCCGAGCTGATAGTCCATGCTGCTGCAAACGTCTTCGAATTGTTGGTGCAGATGGTTGTTGTCTTGCGTACATCCCCATCTGTTGACTCAGGGATCGAGACCTGGCTGCACGATCCGTTACAGCCATGCAGATAAGATGCCTGTCATCCCGCCTGCTAGTGATACGAGGCCGTTGGGATCCAGCACGGTGTTCCATATTACCCTCCTGAACCCACCGATTCCATATTCTGCTAACAGTCATTGGATCTCGAACAACGCGAGCAGTAATGTCACGATACCATAAACCGCAATCGCGATAGGCTACAATACGACCTCTATCAAAGTCGGAAACGAGATGGTACGCATTTCTCCTCCTTACACGAGGCATCACAACAACGTCTCACCAGGCAACGCCGGTAAACTACTGTTTGTGTATGAGAAATCGGTTGGAAACTATCCTCATGTCAGCACGCTGTAGGTGTCGCCTCCGGCGCCAACCTTGTGTGAGTGCTCTGAAAAGCTTATCATTTGCATATCACAGCATCTTCTTCCTGTCGATTAAATTTTGCGTGTGTAGCACGTCATCTTCGTGGCGTAGCAGTTTTATTGGTCAGTAGTGTAGATGTACATACCTGTGTACTTAAGAGTCACCATAAGATGCAAGGCGAGTGTAGCTTGCACCGTTATTAGTTATTCCCTTTCCTGCTTCACTAGTAAAGGGAGCGCCGGAAAAGCTACTGTTTATTTGCCACCATACGATCCCAGGTTTCCCTTATTTTGTCCCTGCGGTCCACAAGTGAGATGTATGTTGGTGGTAGTAGATTCATTCTGCAGTCAGCGTCAGATCTCTAAATTTTTTCAGTTGTGTTTTGCGAAAAGAACGTTCGTTGTCACCCATCCAGGGATTCCGATTTGGTGGTTGATTTGGGGGAGGGGACCAAACAGCGAAGTCATCGGTCGCATCGGAGTAGAGAAGGATGGGGAAGGAAGTCAGCCGTGCCCTTTCAAAGGAACCACACCGGAATTTGCCGGAAGTGATTGAGGGAAATCCCAAAAAATCTAAGGTAGGATCGCCGGACGCGTGTCTCAATCCAAGCCCTGTGTTCACGGAGCATTTCCGCTATGCTCGTGTGTTGATCATACCTATCAGTAACAAATCTAGCAGCGCACGTCTGAATTGTTTCGATGTCTTCCGTTAATCCGACCTGGTGAGGATCCCAGATACTCGAGAAGCACTCACGAATGAGTGATGCTAGTGTTCCATACGTTGTCTCATAGATGAGCTACACTTTCATAGGACTGTCTTGTTGGGACAGTCCTATGAAAGTGTAGCTCATCTATGAGACAGTTCGATCATTCGTCTTCCCTGCTATAGACCTTACGTGCTCGTTCCATTTTACGTCGCCTTGAAACGTGACGTCTAGATATTTAATCAATGTGACTGTGCCGAGGAACAAACCGCTAATACTATATTCGAACATTACAGTATTGTTTCTTTCTCATCTACATTCATTTAGACTTTTTCACATGTAAAACAAGCTACTATTCATCACATCAAACAGAAATTGTGTCTATGTGAGCCTATGATCTCCTATACTACTGGCCGACAGAACTTTGCCGGCCGGCAGCTGTGGCCGAGCGATTCCAGGCGCTTCAGTCCGGAACTGCGCTGCTGCTACGGTCGAGGATTCGAATCTTGCCTCGGGCATGGATGTGTGTGATGTCCTTAGGTTAGTTAGGTTTAAGTAGTTCTAAGTCTAGGGGACTGATGACCTCAGATGTTAAGTCCCATAGTACATGGAGGCATTTGAACTTGGCCATAACTGCAGCATCATAACCACACAATCGCAGACTGCTGTTCACCCTAACCGTCAGACCGCTCATGTATACCGGATGCTCTAAAATTCCCCTTACAGACATCCAGTACTTGTAGAAAGGAACCGTTTGAAGACATGTTTGCTAGGTAGATATGTAACAAGATAGCCATGGTGCGGGGGAGGGTGGGCTACATGGGATTGGCTGAGATCATCTGACCCGGTTCTAGCCTGATTCAAGTGTCTATGAGTGTCAGAGCAACATTATTGAATACACTTTAGAGGATGTTTCTGTACAGCGATACTCACGGTAATGGATGAGCTGCTCGTCGCCTTTATCAGGATAGTTATCCATAATAAAAATGGTTCAAATGGCTCTGAGCACTATGGAACTTAACATCTATGGTCATCAGTCCCCTAGAACTTAGAACTACTTAAACCTAACTAACCTAAGGACATCACACACATCCATGCGCGAGGCAGGATTCGAACCTGCGACCGTAGTAGTCCCGCGGTTCCGGACTGAGCGCCTAGAACCGCTAGACCATCGCGGCCGGCAGTTATACATAATGTCCTACTCTATTGTATACCCTTTTTTGCCACAATAATGCAAGGGCTTCGAGAAAGGGCTATCTTCAGCTTCAGAAGGAGTGACTGTGGTGCTCCGAGGAGACACCGCAGACCCGAATTGGAAGAGGTCATACTGCACCACTTTGAAGAGAACCCGTCAACTAGTGCACGAGTAATTGAACGTGTAATGGTTGTTGCTCCCAGCAGCGTCTGGTGCGCTCTGCAAGATCAGCAACTACATTCATACCACCTCCAAAGGATACAGTGAAGTGGCTGTATCAGAGAAACTGTACGCTTTTGGACATGTGCTAAGTCCTAGAAATGTGTTAGGGACATTTTGGAGCTTTCCTCTATGGAGAGCGAGAACGGCACTGTCACACTTCCCTAGGGCACCCCTTACGGTACCATCGCCGATCACGACAGCGTATTGGGCTCTAGTATTTAAGAATTTTCGAGATACTGACATATCTGAGAACCCACTCACTGTCCACTTTGTCAAATTACAGCGACACTCCCGATACTGGGAAGACCCATGAAGTTGTAATCCTAAGCATTGAGGCATAGAATTATTGCTGCTGTACTTGCTTCATTTCCGTTGCCATGACGGTAGGTGTTAACCGACAGTTTGGTTGTACTTTGCATCGAAATGCGCTTGCTTATTCCTCTCTACCTTGTGATATCTGCTAGTTAATGTAATGAATTACCGTTATTTTCTGTTAATTTATTTATGACACCCAGTAAAGGTCTTTAGAAGGGTGGGGCATTTTCCATTCTGTCAGTAAATACTTTGAAAGGAAACTCTCAGAGAATGTGTTAATGGTTTTATTTCCTTGATTAACATTTTAATCATTGTAGCTGTTCGTAAATGAACTTTCCCTTTCACAAATGGCAAATTTTAATTGTTCTCTGTACCTCGTCCCTTTCTGGGAAATCCTTGGTGTCCGTATGCGGAACAGCACGTATCCTCCTCGACGTCTGTTACGACCGTTGGTCGTAAACTGTTGTGAAGCTGCCAAACGAGGAAGTTAAGACGACTACACGCGCGCTGTCTTCGTGAAGGGCACCACCCCCATAAGGGTATAATTACCACTGTGTGCAGAGAGCAGGCGTAACTCACTGGACTCGAGCTGACTCATTAACACACAATCTCGGCAGTCTTTCGAGATGTATGAACCTCCCTATTGGCAACAAGTCATTTTGTCGGCTTTTTTCTAGAGAAGTGTGTGTTTATTTCAAGTAGGCAATGCGTCCACAGTTCCCCACTGACGACGTGCAAACAGACGATGCCAGATACCGTCCTCCGAAAAGGTCCGGGCACCAGCGGCAGTTTCTTTGTTCAGCCTTCCGCGTGGCCGGGCACGCGCATGGTTCCACAACAGAGCAAGTTTTCGACGAAGTATTTTTGCTTTCAACGCCAGAAATGTCCACAAGAATCTCTCCAAGATATTTGGTGCATGGCTTCGAATATATAGTGCGTATAATAAAAAATACTAACTCGGGGATCCGGTATTGGTTCTACCTCTCCCCTCTCCCTAAATAAACTTGCTTCAGTCTCACTTTTAACGTGTCAGAGAGGGGTGAGGAATAGGTCTAATAATCAGTAAGGAAATTAGAATCGGTAGGCCAGTGAGAGCAGCATAGTGCACCCATTATCGTAGCCAAAAGAGACACGATGCTAACATTCACCACATCGGTACTTGTTTGTTTCGCAAGTAGCTCCGCAGATCCTGGAGACATCCAAAGAATGTATAATGAGATGAAGAAGGCTATTTAGATAGTTAAAGGAGACGAAAATTTCATTATGATGGGGGAACTGGATTTCAATAGTCGGAAATGGGAGAGAAGGAAAAATTGCAGGAGAATACGGGCCGGGGGAAGATACGGAAGAGGACGCCGCTTGGTTGAATTTTGCACGGAGAGTAATTTAATCATCGATAACAATTGTCTTAAGAATAGCGAAAGCAGGCTCTATAAGTGGAAGAGACCTGTGCACGCTGGAAGGTTTCAAATTGATGATATAACTGTAAGACAGAGATTTCGGAACCAGATTTCAAACTGTAGACTCTGGCCATAAATTATTGGTTACGAACTATAGATTAAAAACGAGGAAATTGCAAAAAGGTAAGAAATTAAGTTTAAGTTGAAAGACTAAGAGTTTGTTGATAGTTTCAAAGGGAGCGTTAGGCAGTTATTGATAGGAACAGAGGAAAGGAAACAGTACAGGTGGAGTGACTAGTTTTGAGAGACGAAACAGTGACGGCAGCAGAGGATCAAATAAGTAAAAAGAAAAAAACCTAGTAGAAATACTTCAATATCATACGATATATTGAATTTAATTGACGAAAGGAGAAAATATAAAAATACAGAAAAACTAGGAGGCGAAAGAGAATACAGACATATAAAAAATGATACTGACAGGAACTGCAAAATGGCTAAGCAAGAAATGGCTAGAAAACAAATACAAGGCTATAGCATCATATATAACTAGGTAGACAATGTATACCGTCAATGGGAAAATTAAAATACCTTTTAGAGAAATGGGAAGCCAGTGAGAAAACCAAGTGCTCAAATGGAAAACAAAGGAAAAAAGGGAAAGCTGAATGTTACAAGGAATTTATAGAGGGTCTATATAAGGGTAACAGATTTGAGGACAATATCACAGAAAGAAACGAAAAAAAAAATAGATGAAGATGATACGGGATATATTAAACTGCGAGAAGCATATGACAGAATATGAAAGACCTGAGTGTACAAGGCCACTAAAATATACAATATTTGGAACATAAGGAGAGGAAAAGTTCGAAGAAGAACATGGATCCCAAATTCCAAAACAACAAACAAGTTTTCTATAGAGACGAAACCTCCTATGCAAAGTCGGAGAGACTCTCGGAAACCATGAGGAAAAGAAGGATTGATTTCTATGCACACAAACTCCGAATGAATCCCGACAGACTAACTAAACAAATCCTTGGCTTCTTTTACACATAAAAAAAGACTAAACCCAATTGGTTTAAGGAAGTGGAAAAGGATTTGAGAGAACTCCAGATTACCAAAGTCCAGTTAATTAACGATGCAGCCAAGACCGTGACCAAAGACAAAACTAAGAGGTTCCAAGTTAATATCAAAACCAGGAAACCGATTCCGATATCAGAGGAGGAAAGAAAGGAGAGATCAGATACAATGAAGAACCATTGGAAGAAAAACAGAGCACAAGCATCTAAGTGATTGATCTTACGTATCCCAAAGATAGATGATTCGAAGGGAAAAAAACGAGAATCATTATTACTATTGTTCTTGTGCCAGAAACATAGATAAAACACAGTTTATGAAATTTCTGGCAGATTAACACAGTTTATATGGTGACTGACAAAAGGTCGGCCACTTACAGTGCATTTTTAGTTGCCTGGTGAAGGTCATCTTCTGTGAAGGTGGCTGGACACAGTTGATACTGAAGCATGTGTTGAACAGTCTGTTCTCTCCTGCAGTCGCATTGAGTTTTGTTTTCTCGAATGTATCCCCATTCTTCCAGGTTAACCGGTGATCTGCCCACTCCCGATCTCACCCTATTCAAGGACTACCAGACTGGCCAATTCTCATCATGACCGCGGAGGGGATAACGACTCTGAAAATCTTTTCAAACGAGGAGGGTGGGATGTCTCAGTCTTCCACAGTTGTAGCCTGGCTTCTTCATCAGTGGTTGTTAGTTTCTCCGATGTCCTGAGGAAATTAGTCGTTGTGAGTAAGTTGTTGCCCATGCGTGGGATGCGTTTTTTCCTGCTCCAGCTTTTTTTTTTCTCTGTTTGCTGCTGTCCGCAGTTTGTGGTCTAGGGGATAGCGTTGCTGCCATGGATCAAGGCGTCCCGAGTTCGATTCCCGGCCGGGTTGGGGATTTTCTCTGCCCGGGGACTGACTGTTTCTGTTGTCCTCATCATTCCATCACCACAATCGTTTGTGGGAGTGACTAGATTAGATTTTCAAAATAGAAAATGGACTGTGTAAAAATTTGTACTTTGTACGGGCGCTGATGACCATGCAGTTCAGCGACCCACAAATCAAACATCATCATCATCTGTTTGCTGCTGTTCGAACAGGAGGTGGTGCAAATCTTGCAAGGTGGTAGAGCCATTCGATTCCAGTTGACTTCAAGCAGCCTGTTATAATTCTACATGTGTCGTTTAGGGCAGTATCCGTCTGTTTGGCTTGTGTTGACTTATAGCAAACATGACAGGTGTACTCTGCAGCGGAGTAGCTTAATGCCATCGCAGAAGCTCCTATAGTTTCAGCTTGACTGCCCATTGTGATCCAGTCAGTTTTCTCAGTAGGTAGTGTTCCTGACGGAGACTTTTCGTTTGAAATTCATGCAGTGTTTTCTAAAGGTTAGACATCAGTCAAGTGTTATTCCTTGGTAAAACGAGAATACGCCTGGGGGAGTCTTCGGTACGTATGAAAGGAAATGATATAGAACGATATCAGCCCAGTGTACTGCCGCATCGATTTCTAACGAGCACCGTTGAAACCTTCCCGTCTCTTCTATTTCTCTTTTGTTACGCAACCTTCCCTTCTACAATAACCTATGAAACCTTCCCTTAGGATTTCTATCTCTTGCTTAATAATAGCAATTCAAATCTTCTCTTTAAAATTAATTCTCTTTATCAGTAATAATAAGTGCAATCTTCGCATACAAATTTAAATGCTGCTTATTAAAAGCGATTTGCTGATTATTTCGACGAAACCTAGAATGTGTCGTCGTCGTGGCCCTCAGTCGTTACCTTCAGTAACCCTAACTGTTCCTTACCTTATTTACTGTTACTGGATCGCCATCTGACTGCTACATCGAACTGCGACATGAATATACTTACTCTGTTTTACTATACTCTATTAGCTGCTGGTGGGCTGTCATAATAAATGGCTGTATTTATTAAAAAAGCTGATGTTATTCTTCGATAGCAAAGCTGACGTTATTCTTTAATTAATTTGACTGAAGTTACGTAATTCATAGTTAAACTTTTTCTTGACAACAATAAAATTTAGCGAAGTTTTACGTTGATGGTTTTTGAGATGGATTATAATCAGTAATGCAAGATTGCTTCTCACTTCAGACCTGCTACCGACTCACTTCACATCTCGCTTACTATTGACTTCCTACGAACGCTGAAGTGCGGTCTCTCCCTCTAACAATGCTTTCTGGTGCAAACAATCCCTGCTACCATTACAAAATATTTCAAAGCGCGGTCTTTCCCGCTCTTTTCTTAAAATGTATCCATACGCTGTCCCTCAAGCCCTTTTTAAAATTATATCAATATGCGGTATTTCTTGCCATCAATACTTTGGCGCAGACATTCCCTGCTACCACAATTATTTCCAACATGACAAATATTAATTATTCCTACTTAATCCTATTAATAAAATATAAACATCTTTCATAAATTGTGGTTTGACAATAGAAATATACACCTCTTACACCGTGAGTAGGAAGGGCGTCAGTTGGTTGAAGCTTGAAGCTTCCGTGGCCCGAGGGAGAACCACTTGTGGTGGAGCGCGCCGGCCCCGCCACGGCGCAGTGACCGTCAAGGCCGCAGACCTGTTAACTAACGGTCGATTACACAGATTAGGCGGCATTAACGCTACCGACCGCGTCCAGGGCACCGCTACGCGCTGCCGCCTTGCCGCCCTTTTTACACCTCTGTCCACCACCTGGCGCAGCGTGGGACGTCGCGAATCTGGACACTCCTCGTCTGGGGTCACGCCAGCAGTAAACTGAGAGCCGTACACCGCACACTGGCCGGGAACCATCTGATCGAAAGACTGACAGCTCGCAAAACCACTCTGTTGCCGTACAGCTTCTTGTGTCTGATTGTGAAAGCACGTCCAGTTTGCCCTATACAATAGGAGGAGCAGATATCACAGATGATCTAATAAACGCCAGAACTTTCTGTAAGGGGAGCGAATGGATTTCATATTATGAATGGAATTTTGTCTTCAGATTATTATGAGTAGAGAAGGCAGCATTGCAGTTGTATTTGTTGCGAAGCATGTGCTGAATCTGACAGGAAATGGGTTCTACGAAAGGAATAGAAAAATTTATTTTTGGGTTAATTTCAGTGCATGAGGTGTTGAGCTTGGTAGTTCTTGCAGTTTTCTTTTTTAGGATATCGTCCACTATGTTAGGCGTATGTTCACTATTGAGTGCTATGGTTTTAAGTAAATTAATCTCCTCATTAAACAGTTTCAGTTGAAAGTGATATGGAGGTGGTTCGGTGGACGGCAGAGTGAAAAAAGGCCATTTTTTGAGACTGTGGATGAAAAGAGGAAGCAGACACGATGTGGTCAGTATACGTTTCTTTTCGAAAAATATCGAAAGTGATGTTATTGTCTTCTATTGTACCACTTTCAACAGAAAAGTTTAATGAGGAGATTAATTTACTTAAAACCATAGCAGTCAATAATGAACATACGCCTAACATAGTGGACGATATCCTAAAAAGGAAAACTGCAAGAACTACCACGCTCAACCTCTCATGCACTGAAATTAACCGAAAAAACGTTTTTCTATTCCCTTCATAGGATCCATTTCCTAGCAGATTCAGCGCATGCTTCGCAGCAAATACAACTGCAATGTTTTCTTCTCTACTAATAATAATCTGAGGACAAACTCCATTCATAATTTGAAAGCCATTCGCTCCCCTACAGAAAGTTCTGGCGTTTATAAGATCATCTGTGATACCTGCTCCTCCTACTGTACAGGGCAAACTAGACGTGCTTTCTCCATCAGATATAAAGAACTTTTTTGAGAAAGAACGGCACAAGTCCCCTAAATTCATCCTTTGCCTATCATCTCTTAATAACTGGACACGTGCCTAAAGCCATAGGCGTTTGCAATATTCTGCATACCGAAAAGAAGGGGCGTAGGTTAGATGTTTTAGAGCGATAGGAGATTTTAAAACATCTCTCTCGTCACGATGGCCTCATTCTCAACGAACAGCTGCAGCTGCGAAACAAAAACTTTTTCGACTGTATAAAGCCATTGCTTGATCTTTGATTCAGATTTCCTCATGCAGTTTGCCGAAATGTTGTTTTCCTGTTACATCTTTGCTGTTTTCTTGTATGCCACAAAATGTATCTCTGTTTAAAGCAGATAAATATGTAACTTCATCCTATTATTATTAGTGCTTACTTTATGCCTGAATCAGCTTCATCACAATTTCATGTGTCTAATTTTGAATGTACAGTAGCCTAGTTCCTTCTGCGGCTACTAGATGGCGCTCGTAGCAACACCGTGTTTACATGCCCACACTTTCTAACGTGGGCACCTCAGTCTTGTTGCAATCCTTTTTCACTCAAGCACGAGCAGCTCTTAGCGGCTCGCCATCGTATTTATAACTATTCATGACGTCGCCTTTCCGGTTTAGATTTTTTAAAATGTGACTCATAAGTACTGCCTCTCTTTCCAGTCAGTACAAACTTTAATTTTATTAATGAATTATATACCTAATATGTTTTAGAACAGTTAGTTTAATTCTGAAGACGACGCTAATAGTAGCGTCGAAACCTGGTCAATTTTGACTTAATATTACTTAATATTTGTGACCGAAGGCTTATTTGTTCTAATATAACTCTAGTGTATGTACTTGAGGAATAGTATTCATCCTAAATTGATCGAAACTACACTCCTGGAAATGGAAAAAAAAAACACATTGACACCGGTGTGTCAGACCCACCATACTTGCTCCGGACACTGCGAGAGAGCTGTACAAGCAATGATCACACGCACGGCACAGCGGACACACCAGGAACCGCGGTGTTGGCCGTCGAATGGCGCTAGCTGCGCAGCATTTGTGCACCGCCGCCGTCAGTGTCAGCCAGTTTGCCGTGGCATACGGAGCTCCATCGCAGTCTTTAACACTGGTAGCATGCCGCGACAGCGTGGACGTGAACCGTATGTGCAGTTGACGGACTTTGAGCGAGGGCGTATAGTGGGCATGCGGGAGGCCGGGTGGACGTACCGCCGAATTGCTCAACACGTGGGGCGTGAGGTCTCCACAGTACATCGATGTTGTCGCCAGTGGTCGGCGGAAGGTGCACGTGCCCGTCGACCTGGGACCGGACCGCAGCGACGCACGGATGCACGCCAAGACCGTAGGATCCTACACAGTGCCGTAGGGGATCGCAACGCCACTTCCCAGCAAATTAGGGACACTGTTGCTCCTGGGGTATCGGCGAGGACCATTCGGAACCGACTCCATGAAGCTGGGCTACGGTCCCGCACACCGTTAGGCCGTCTTCCGCTCACGCCCCAACATCGTGCAGCCCACCTCCAGTGGTGTCGCGACAGGTGTGAATGGAGGGACGAATGGAGACGTGTCGTCTTCAGCGATGAGAGTCGCTTCTGCCTTGGTGCCAATGATGGTCGTATGCGTGTTTGGCGCCGTGCAGGTGAGCGCCACAATCAGGACTGCATACGACCGAGGCACACAGGGCCAACACCCGGCATCATGGTGTGGGGAGCGATCTCCTACACTGGCCGTACACCTCTGGTGATCGTCGAGGGGACACTGAATAGTGCACGGTACATCCAAACCGTCATCGAACCCATCGTTCTACCATTCCTAGACCGGCAAGGGAACTTGCTGTTCCAACAGGACATTGCACGTCCGCATGTATCCCGTGCCACCCAACGTGCTCTAGAAGGTGTAAGTCAACTACCCTGGCGAGCAAGATCTCCGGATCTGTCCCCCATTGAGCATGTTTGGGACTGGATGAAGCGTCGTCTCACGCGATCTGCATGTCCAGCACGAACGCTGGTTCAACTGAGGCGCCAGGTGGAAATGTCATGGCAAGCCGTTCCACAGGACTACATCCAGCATCTCTACGATCGTCTCCATGGGAGAATAACAGCCTGCATTGCTGCGAAATGTGGATATACACTGTACTAGTGCCGACATTGTGCATGCTCTGTTGCCTGTGTCTATGTGCCTGTGGTTCTGTCAGTGTGATCATGTGATGTATCTGACCCCAGGAATGTGTCAATAAAGTTTCCCCTTCCTGGGACAATGAATTCACGGTGTTCTTATTTCAATTTCCAGGAGTGTAGTAGAAGAAGGCACCGGGAAGACAGAGACAAGATGAACTGGAGCCTCCTCGGCGGACTCTCCACATCACAGGACCTTGAAGGTGTGAATCCTAGGAGATAAAGTATTCCCGGAGAGATGTCCAGCGTAAAACTGATACATTACCCTCTGCCTACTATCAGTTCTACTTTCAGTCAACTTGCGTTTCACTTACTGAAAAACTTCTAATGATTTACGCAAAGCCCACCCGATGGATTCTAATTCTTTAATACTGCTAGCACGGAAGTCAAGTTGCTAAGGATATAGGCCTGAACATTTTCTATTTCAGGTTGAGTTACATCATTTTTTGCCAGTCGTAGTGAAACTTAATATCCTCTTGGAAATGAGTCACTTACGCATTTAACGGCTTGAAAATGTTCATTATAAAAACCGAAAACTCACAATCCATGTATCCAGTTTCGACAGAACGGGTTCATGCGGCAGTGCTAGGTTCGGCAGCAGTTCTCCTGGTGTATGCAATTATTATATTTACTTCTGTGTAGCGCCCGTCTTCAGCGCTACTTTCAGCGCATTGATGAGGCGGAAGAAGTGGATTAAATACGGACAGGAAACGCTCAGAGCAGTTGTCTCATTCAGTCTGTAGACTACTGCATTCTAATACACAAGTTTTCTTCTTGAATTCCCTCAGGCCACAATATTTGAAGAGTATAATTCACAACAGGAGCTGCTATTGATTCATTCGTGAGTTCCAACACACTGCAGCAAATCAGCTTTGAGGCTTCTTCTGTGACGAGACTGCCAATAACGAGGCAGGCAATGAAACGTCCAGAAACGTTCGTTATTTCGTAGACGGTTGTCCACATGTAGTGGTAAATAATATAGCACAACAGACTTTTCAGAGCCTCCTGCAAAACATCTAAACAGTTTTCCGTAATGATTCGTTACAAATTTTATTAATATTACTTTTGTGTAAGTACCTTATACTCAGGAACTTGAAGTTCTATCATGGAATTTCCGCAAGAACCATAGCGGAGCCATATTGTGGAAAAATTAATTTGTGACGTTTGGTGTCTTTTGCATCTACATCAATAACATTTGCTTCTTAAACAATTGCACTGCCTTGTTCTTTGCCTATGGGTCACTAATGAATATTCAAAACGAATCTAATCTGTGCATCGTACGCTCGATGTAAAACAATCTGTCCATCAGTAGTGAAAGCATTGTCCACAGCAACCCAATATGTTAATTTAGATTACAATTTTGATGCAAGAGTCGGCATCATAAATATAGTAGTAAACGCTAAAGAGATACTAATTGGCAAAATTTTGTTGACACACGCACTTCCTGTTTCTGAATCGATAGAGGTCGCTGGTGGTCCGAAAACGTCGGACCGCTACTCTTTTGTTACCCCACTGACAATCTCGTTAGTACACGAAGCATTTTCATGGTTACTACAGTGCTATACACATAATGTTTCTGTATCTTTGCTTTTGAGACCATAAATTACGAATCTTTGAAAATTAACCACAAGCTCCTCGTTCACAGTCCAATTCAAAATGCAGTTAACCACGTGGATTTGCACTAGCATGTAGGTTTTGAATTAACTTCCGGTTTTCAATTTTTATGGTACATCGGTTTTGTGAGGAGAGGCCAACTGAAGGTTTAGAGAAATACGAAGAAGCTTAAAAAGTAAATGTAATTTTACGTACGATCTCGAAAAACTGACATACGGCCGGGATAAAGGTGTGCTGATCACATGTCTCTCCATACCCACATCCAATGACGCCTGTGGGCTGAGGATAACACGGCGGCCGGTCGGTTCCGTTGGATTTCAATGGTCTGTTCGGGTGGAGTTCAGTTTTTTAAAAATTTTACGTAGTATAAAGTTAAAATGTTTAAAAGCTTGTAATTATAGTGAAACATCTAAAAATGTAGCGACAAAATGAAATAAAACAACGTTGCCAACACAATTCGTGAACATTTACACTTTTCGCTTGATAGGAGTGAGGGAAAAGAATGTCATTATATAAAAATTCTGTACCTAATGGTGATGCATTGCCTTGTACAGAGTTGACAACTGCGCTTTTTCGAAGATAAGAATTACCTCAATATTCTATTCACTGACACTTCTTTTGCGCACCTCTACTCAGATTGTTTGTGATGATCATTTGCTTTATGTATCAGTTGAAGACAACGTAACAGTAAACTTCAGCTGTAGAGGTATATGCAATGAAGTTAACGTTTATGGTGCCATGTTGAATCAGAGGCTGTAAAGTACATAATTATAGTGAAATACCAGTCAATCTGATACGATAAAATGAAATAAAACAATCCTGGCAACGCAAGTCATGAATATTTACGCTTTTCGCGTGCTACGAGCTAAGGAAAAGAATTTGTAATTATATAAAATCAGGGATCAAACAATGACAATGGCCTTGTACAAAATTTAATCTACTGTGTTTTTCCTAAACTAATTATTTTTCTCAATAGTTTATGTACAAACCCTTCTGTTCTTGCACCTCTGTTCAGATTGAGTGTGCTGATCATAAACTTTTCGTATCAGATGAAGTCAGCGTGAAAGGTAAAGTGCAGCAGCAGAGATAGATACAATGAAGCAAATGCTGATGGTGCCATATGCAGTCAGTGTGCCAAGCCGCCAAAGACGTTCAGAGTACGAAACTTGTAGCAATAAAACCGTTCGTCCTTGGCCACAACGCAGGAAGGAAGATTGAAGTTTAAAGTTTTGTCAACGATGGAGTCATGCGTTTCACAGAAAAGGCTCGGTATGGATGGAGAAGGAATTCGAACACGCTCTTTTGAATGAATATTCCTAAAATTCCTTTTTTAGCGATTTACAGGTGTTTGTACCACACGCGTATTTGAAGGGCGCCCTCTGGAATACTAGTCCAATATCTTACCACTGTGCTTTCTGCTCGATGTGGGCAACGCTCTTACAGACTGAGTTATCCAGTCATGCCTCACGGCCAGCCTTCACAGTTTTTCTGGCAGTATCTTTTACCTAAATTTAAATGGGTATATTACGATAGCATTTCCAATTTTTAAGTTCGGTCATTAACTGGCCTGTACGAAATCTGATTTCCGTTGACCCTGGAAGCTAACAGGTAGACAACCTGAAACAGGAACCAGGTAACTGACTGCTCAGCCGCTTAGTAATAAAGATTAGAGGTATTCTACGTTAACTACACCCATGCTCATAAATTAAGGATAATTGCAGAATCTGGTGTCACACAACGGGGCTCTGCACAAAAGTGGCACTAACAGCATTAGCACATAGGGAACACACACGAAACAGATCTGTAAGTCCTCGGTATTGGTGATAAATTGATAAAACCGTCCGGAAACACATTTGCTACAAAACGCCACTGTTCCCTGCGCACGTACCCCGACATCAATATGGCATATGATCACCGTCCACACGTACACAGGTCACACAACGGGTTGGCATACTCTGGATCACGTGGTAGAGCAGCTGCTGGGTTATAGCCTTCCCTTTTCACACTAGTGCCTGTCGGAGCTCCTGAAGTGTCATAGGGGTTTGAAGACGTGCAGCGGTACGTCGACCGAGAGCATTCCAGACGTGCTCGATGGATTTTAGCTCTGGAGAACGGGCAGGCCACTCCATTCGCCTGATATCTTCTGTTTCAAGGTACTCCTCACGATGGCAGCTGGGTGGGGCTTTGCGTTATCATCCATGAGGAGGAAGCTGGGACCCTCTGCAGCCCTGAAAATGCGGACATAGTGGTGCAAAATGACGTCCCGATACACCTGACCAGTTATCGTTCCTCTGTCAAAGACATGCAGGGGTGTACGTTGACAATAATCCCACCACACACTATCAAACCACGACCTGCATACTGGTCCCTTTCAAGGACATTAAGGGGTTGGTATTTGATTCCTGGTTCATGCCAGATGAAAACCCGGTGAGAATCACTGTCTATACCTGGACTCGCCCGTGAACATAACCTGGGACCACTGTTGCAATGACCATGTACTGTGTTCTTGATACCAGGCTTTACGGGCTCTCCTGTGACCAGAAGTCAGTGGAATGCATCTTGCAGGTCTCCGGATGAATAAACCGTGTCTGTTCAGTCGTTGTAGACTGTGTGTCTGTAGTCAACCGTTTCAGTGGCTGTGGTAAGTTCCCGAGCTAGGCTACCTGCAGTACTCCGTGGCCTCCTGCGGGCACTGATGGTGAGATATCGGTCTTCCTGTAGTGTTGTACACTGTGGGGGTCCCGTACTGACACCATTCCAGCAGACACTTTCTTGTCTGCTGGAATCGTTGCCATAATCTTGAGATCACACTTTCTAGCACACGGCCCGTGCTACGACCTGCTGTGTTTGACGATCATCCGCTCGCCCCAGTATTCTACCCCTCATAACGTCATCAGTATGTGTTCTTTGAGCCATTTAGAACACAGTCACCATTAAAACGCCTGAAAACGTGTGCACACTTGCTCGCCGCACCGTACTCTGACATACACCAACACACCTCTGCGTATGTGGATTGTTGCCAGCGCCACCGTGCGGCGACTGCAGGTCAAATGCACCGCACAGTCATACCCCGAGGTGATTTAAACACGCAAAGCGCCGAAAGAGCATTGTTTCACCATGTATCAGCATTATCCCTAATTTATGATGATGAGTGTATTTAAACATAAAGGAATTATACATATAGATATATAAATATCCATTTCTTATCCCCTACTGCTGCTATATCTTCGTCCTCAAGTTATTTTTTTCGTTAAGTTAGTGATTCTGTCATTGGTACTCCCATGAAACAACTATTTTGCCGATGTGGTATTTATTACGTTACTCAATGGCATACACGAAGTGACAAAAGTCATGGCAAACCTAATATCGTGTGGGATCTTCATTCGCTGAGCGTAATGCAGCAACTCGGCGTGGTATGGGCTCAACAAGTCATTGTAAGTCCCCCACAGAAATATTGAGTCATGCTACCTCTGTGGCAGCCCATTATTAAGAAAGTGTTACTGGTGCACGATTTTGTGCACCATCTGACCTCTCCATTATGTCCCATAAATATTAGAAAGGATTCATGTCAGGCGATCTGAGTGGCCAAATCATTCGCTCCAGTGGTGTAGAATGTTCTTCAAACCAGTCACAGACAACTGTGGCCTCGTGACATGGCACACTCATCCATAAAAATTCCATCTTTGCTTGGAGTAATGTACGTGAATGGCTGCAAATGGTCTCAAAGTAGACAAACATAACCGTTTCCATTCAGTAATCGGTTCAGTTGGACCAGAGGACCCAGTACATTCCATGTGAATACAGCCCATCCCATTAAGGAGCCATTGCCACCATGCACAGTGCCTTGTTGACAACTTAGATCCACGTCTTCGTGGGGTCTGCGCCATTCTCGAATCCTGCCATCAGCTCTTACCGACTGAAATCGAGACTTATCTGACCAGGCCAAGTTTTTCCATTCGTCTGCGGTCCAACTGATGTAGTTACCAGGCCAGGAGAGGCGCTGCAACGATATCGTGCCGTCAGCAAGCGCAGTCGCGTCGTTGTCTGCTGCCATAGGCCACTAACACCAAATTCCGCAGCGGTCTCCTAACGGATACGTTCGTTGAACGTCCTACATTGATCACTGCAGTTTACTTGCACTGATTACTCTGATCAAACGCCGTCAGCTTCTGCATTGTCTGTGATGAGAGGGAATTCCTGAAATTTGGTATTGTCAACATACTCTTTACACTGTGGATCTCGAAATACTGAATTTCCCAACGATTTGTGCAATAGAATGTCTCATGCGTCTAGCTAGATCTTTAGTACCGCGTCAGTCTATAAATCCCCGTCTTTCGGCCATAATCACGTTGGAAGCCTTTTCACATCCAATCCCCGAAAATGGTGGCGAGCAGTGAGCTAGTTAGGTCTGATCGGTGAGAGTGGTGGGGAGCCTGAGATATTATGAGGAAAGTGATGCCTGGATCGCTCAGCGGTACGCTCCAGCCACACGGTGTCTGAAGACAGAAGCTTTTGTAATTGCTGGCAACACATTCCCAGTGCGACGCTTAGTCAAATAATAAGAAGTAACAACTCACTCAAAAGTACGTAAGCGTTTATTGAGCTTCTGAAGTTTGAGATATTCTTTTGAAATCAGGAGCAGAAACATGTGTTCTCCCATTGAATATGTAGTACTGAAGCGCATTCGTCCTGCGTTCCTCGGTAGCTGTGAGGTCAATGTGGTGGACCAGGCCGGTGTGGCCGAGCGGTTCTAGGTGCTTCAATCTGGAACCGCACGACAGCTACGGTCGCAGGCTCGAATCCTGCCTCGGGCATGGATGTGTGTGATATCTTTAGGTTAGTTAAGTTTAAGTAGTTCTAAGTTCTAGGAGACTGATGACCTCAGATGTTAAGTCCCATAGTGCTCAAAGCCATTTGAACCAATAGTGGTGGTGGAATGTCAAGCCAAGTGGCCACAGATGTTCTTTTTTCCACTTGGAGACTGAATGATGTGTTGTGCTTACTTTCATATCGTTACTACTGAGATAGCTGAGTGGGTACCGCCCAACAGCCAATAAATTGAAAAAAAAGTACTTTCCTTATTTTTTATTTCCTTGGACTGTACTAATAAGTTATGCAAATCCACATTTTCACGTGGTCTATAACACATTTTTTATAGCTTGGGAAACGGTTTGTTATGGTTACGGGTTGGAGCGCCGCTGCGGCAGCCTAGCTCAGAATTTTCAGCCCGCTCGTTCCAGACACCAGAGACGTATTTTGAAATCAGATGAGCTACCATTCATTTTTACTGAATTATCCATCATCTACTCTTTCGAAAGATCTGCCTCTTTGAATCAATTTAGGCGCGAACTGCCCATCTGATTGGGACACTGCAAGTTTTCAAAATGTTTATATAATTGTGGTCAGATGACCAAAATTTATTGGTTATGAGCTTCTGGCATGTGTGACGCTATTTTGTTTTGTTTTGTGTACGAAGGTTGGCACCATTGTGGTTCCATGGCTTGCTGAGCAGACATGGTGTATACTCCCTCTGGTAGAGACTATAGTGCTCATTGCTCTGAGCCACGTTGAGGTTGTTCCCCTTGATCCAAGTTTTGTGTTAGCTGACTGAGGGGGTAGCCCCATGTCCTGTAGGGCAGAGACTGGACTTGGCTTTTGAGAACGTGTGGGCAGCTGGTGTTACGTGTGCAGTTGTAGCTGTGATTTCTGACAAGTGTGACCCGCAAGTTATGTGAACAGCATGTGCATACTAGGGTAACGCTTCGATCAGATCCTGTACACTGACATTTTACGAATTCTGTCCTCGCTTAGTTTCATTGCCTGTACTGTTTCAGTCGGCTGGATACTGTTGGAACTTCTGATTTTAGTAATCAAGGAAATGAAGTTTACCTTGCGTGTAATATGTGAAATTTGACAGGGTCAGTCATTTTTTCAAAAGTTCATCCAAGTAAATGTTGTTAAATGTTACTGTGTCTTCCGTCTAATACCGAAAAGTTCCTGTAAACAGTTCTGTATTGCTTAATCGTTTTGTACTCTGTGTCCATATTTGAAGTGATTGTTTACCCAAAGGAAGATGTAACCAGTCAACATGTGAAATGGAACAAGGTGAATGTTAATACCAGCCAACACTGAGCAAGTCTGTCTGGATCCAATCATAGAACCATTGAAGATTCTTTACGTACAATATAAATATAACTGTCAGCTTCATTACTTATTTGAATTTTTGTTTAATTATTGCCTTTACTACGTTTAGATTGTATTTTAATTGTTAAGAATGATCTTTTGACCTTTACAAAGTTGTTTTTAAATTATGAATGATCCGAGTTATATTTCTTATGAAGCTTGTTGTTACAGCAGTCAGTCTGTTTCATCTGATTTAACCCGTTGCTTGAGCTGAAGTTCAGTGTGTTTTGCTGAAAACCTCTAAGGAGCGATTCATCAAGTTATTTGTAAGAGCTTCTGTATTTTAAAGTTGTTCTTAAATATATGTATCAAATCTTGATTTGTAACTTAACTTAGACCATCTGCCCCACCTTTCCATACAATTGCCCAACTCTCACCAAAAACTGCACACTACATCTACATCTACATGACTACTCTGCAATTCACATTTAAGTGCTTGGCAGAGGGTTCATCGAACCACAATCATACTGTCTCTCTACTATTACATTCCCGAACAGCGAGCGGGAAAAACGAACATCTAAACCTTTCTGTTCGATCTCTGATTTCTCTTATTTTATTTTGATAATCATTCCTACCTATGTAGATTGGGCTCAACAAAATATTTTCGCATTCAGAAGAGAAAGTTGGTGACTGAAATTTCGTAAAAAGGTCTCGCCGCGACGAAAAACGTCTATGCTGTAATGACTTCCATCCCAACTCGTGTATCATATCTGCCACATTCTCTCCCCTATAACGTGATAATACAAAACGAGCTGCCCTTTTTTGCACCCTTTCGATGTCCTCCGTCAATCCCACCTGGTAAGGATCCCACACCGCGCAGCAATATTCTAACAGAGGACGAACGAGTGTAGTGTAAGCTATCTCTTTAGTGGACTTGTTGCATCTTCTAAGTGTCCTGCCAGGTACTTAGTTGAATTGACAGCCTTGAGAATTGTACTATTTATCGAGTAATCGAATTCCAACGGATTTCTTTTGGAACTCATGTGGATCATCTCACACTTTTCGTTATTTAGCGCCAACTGCCACCTGACACACCATACAGCAATCTTTTCGAAATCGCTTTGCAACTGATACTGGTATCGGATGACCTTACTAGACGGTAAATTACAGCATCATCTGCGAACAATCTAAGAGAACTGCTCAGATTGTCACCCAGGTCATCTATATAGATCAGGAACAGCAGAGGTCCCAGGACGCTTCCCTGGGGAACACCTGATATCACTTCAGTTTTACTCGATGATTTGCCGTCTATTACTACGAACTGCGACCTTCCTGACAGGAAATCACGAATCCAGTCGCACAACTGAGACGATACCCCATAGCTCCGCAGCTTGATTAGATGTCGCTTGTGAGGAACGGTGTCAAAAGCTTTCTGGAAATCTAGAAATACGGAATCAACTTGAGATCCCCTGTCGATAGCGGCCATTACTTCGTGCGAATAAAGAGCTAGCTGTGTTGCACAAGAGCGATGTTTTCTGAAGCCATGCTGAATACGTGTCAATAGATCGTTCCCTTCGAGGTGATTCATAATGTTTGAATACAGTATATGCTCCAAAACCCTACTGCAAACCGACGTCAATGATATAGGTCTGTAGTTAGATGGATTACTCCTACTACCATTCTTAAACACTGGTGCGACCTGCGCAATTTTCCAATCTGTAGGTACAGATCTATCGGTGAGCGAGCGGTTGTATATGAGTGCTAAGTAGGGAGCTATAGTATCAGCGTAATCTGAAAGGAACCTAATCGGTATACAATCTGGACCTGAAGACTTGCCCGTATCAAGCGATTTGAGTTGCTTCGCAACCCCTAAGGTATCTACTTCTAAGAAACTCATGCTAGCAGATGTTCGTGTTTCAAATTCTGGATTATTCCATTCGTCTTCCCTGGTGAAGGAATTTCGGAAAACTGCGTTCAATAACTCCGCTTTAGCGGCACAGTCGTCGGTAACAGTACCATCGGCACTGCGCAGCGAAGGTATTGACTGCGTCTTGCCGCTTGTGTACTTTACATACGACCTGAATTTCTTCGGATTTTCTACCAAATTTCGAGACAACGTTTCGTTGTGGAACCTATTAAAGGCATCTCGCATCGAAGTACGTGCCAAATTTCGCGTGTCTGTAAATTTTAGCCCATCTTCGGGATTTCGCGTTCATCTGAACTTCGCATGCTTTTTCCGTTGCCTCTGCAACAGCGTTCGGACCTTTTTTGTGTACCACGGGGGATCCGTTCCATCTCTTACCAATTTATGAGGTATGAATATCTCAATTGCTGTTGCTACTATATCTTTGAATCTGAGCCACATCTCGTCTACATTCGCATAGTCAGTTCGGAAGGAATGGAAATTGTCTTTTAGGAAGGCTTCTAGTGACACTTTATCCGCTTTTGTAAATAAAATTATTTTGCGTTTGTTTCTGATGGATTTGGAAGAAATGGTATTGAGCCTAGCTACAACGACCTTTTGATCACTAATCCCTGTATCAGTCATGATGCTCTCTATCAGCTCTGGATTGTTTGTGGCTAAGAGGTCAACTGTGTTTTCGCAACCATTTACATTTCGCGTGGGTTCGTGGACCAACTGCTCAAAATAATTTTCGGAGAAAGCATTTAGGACAATCTCGGAAGAAGTTTTCTGCCTACCACCGGTTTTGAACAAGTATTTTTGCCAACATACCGAGGGTAGGTTGAAGTCCCCACCAACTACAACCGTATGAGTGGGGTATTTATTTGTTACGAGACTCAAACTTTCTCTGAACTGTTCCGCAACTGTATCATCGGAGTCTGGGGGTCGGTAGAAGGAGCCAATAATTAACTTAATTCGGCTGTTAAGTATAACCTCCACCCATACCAATTCGCACGGAGTATCTACTTCGACTTCACTACAAGATAAACCACTACTGACAGACACAAACACTCCACCATCAATTCTGCCTAATCTATCTTTCCTGAACACCGTCTGAGACTTCGTAAAAATTTCTGCAGAACTTATTTCAGGCTTTAGCCAGCTTTCTGTACCTATAACGATATCAGCTTCTGTGCTTTCTATTAGCGCTTGAAGCTCAGGGACTTTTCCAGCGCAACCACAACAATTTACAACTATAATTCCGACTGTTCCTTGATCCAAGCACGTCCTGTAATTGCCAAGCACCCTTTGACATTGCAGCCCATCCCGCACTTTCCCGAGGCCTTCTAACCTAAAAAACCGCCCAGTCCACGCCACACAGCCTCCGCTACCCGTGTAGCCGCCAGCTGAGTGTAGTGAACTCCTGACCTATTCAGCGGAACCCGAAACCCCACCACCCTATGGCGCAAGTCAAGGAATCTGCACTAAAATCGAAAAAACTGAAATTTCAAAGAGATAGGAAATTAGGAGATTGGAACCCAGATAAATTGAAAGAACGAAAGACTGTTGAGAGTTTAGAGGGAGCATTAGCCAACGTTTGACCAAAACAATGGAAAGTAACAGCTTTATTTTCATTTGAGTCATCAGTCTTCTGACCAGTCTGACGCTGCCTGCCACTAATTCCCCTTACACGCCAACCTCTTCATCTCAGGGTAGCACTTGCAACCTATGTCGTGAATTATTTGTTGGATGTAGTCCAATCTCTCTCTACCTGTACAGTTTTTGCCCTCCACCGCTCCCTCTAGTACCATGGAAGTCGTTCCCTGAAGTCTTAACAGAAGTCCTGTCATCCTGTCCCTTCTCCTTGTCAGTATTTTCCACATTTTCCTTTCCTCTCCAATTTTGTGCAGAATTTCCTCATTCCTTACCTTATAGTCCATCCAATATTTAACATTCGTCTGTAACACCACACCTCAAACGTTTCGATCCTCTTGTTCCGGTTTTTCTCGCAGTCCATGTTTCACTACCATACTATGTTTTGCTCCAAATGTACGTTCTCAGAAATTTCTTCCTCGAATTACGGCCTATGTTTGATACCAGTAGACTTTTCTTGACTGGAATACCCTTTTTGCCAGTGCTAGTCTGCTTTTGATGTCCTCCTTGCTCCGTCCGTCATTTGTTATTTTGCTCCCTATATAGTCGGATTCCTTAACTTCATCTACTTTGTGACCATCAATCCTGATGTTATGTTTCTCGTTGTTCTCATTTCTGCTACTTCTCATAACTTTCGTCTTTATTCGATTCACTCACAATCCATATTCTGTACTCATTAGATTGTTCATTCCATTCAGCAGATCATGTAATTCTCCTTCATTTTCACTCAGAATAGCAGTGTCATCAGCGAATATTATCATTCATAACCTTTTACCTTAATTTTAATTGCACTCCTAAACATTTCTTTTAGTTCCATCAGTACTTCTTTGATGTACAGATTGAACAGTAGAGGCGAAAGACTACATCCCTGTCTTACACCGTTTTTAATTCGAGCACTTAGTTCTTGGTCGTCCACTCTTATTATTGCCTCTTGGATCTTGAACACCTGTCTCTCTGTAGCTTACCAATATTTCATTCAGAATTTCGAACATCTTGTACCATTTTACATTGTGGAACGCTTTTCCTGGTCGTCAAATCATATAAACGTGTCTTTATTTTTCTTTAGTCTTGCTTCCTTTATCGACGGCTGAGTCAGAATTGCCTCTCTGCTACCTTTACTTTCATAAAACCAAACTGATCGTCATCTGACACACCCTGATTTTTTTTTCCATTCTTCTGTATGTTATTCTTGTCAGCAATTTGGATGCATGAGCTGTTAAGCTGATTGTGCGATAATTGTAGCGCTTGTGAGCTCGTGCAGTCTTTGGAATTGTGCGGATGATACTTTTCCGAAATTCTGACGCTATGTAGCCAGATTCATACATTCTACAACCAAAGAGCATAGTAGTTTTGTTGCAACTTACCCTAACGACTAGAAATTCTAATAGAATGTTATCTATCCCTTCTGCCTCATTTGTTATTAAGTTCTCCAAAGCTCTCTCAAATTCTGATTCTAATAGTGGATCCCTATCTCCTCTAACTCGACTCCTGTTTCTTCTTCTATCACATCTGACAAAACTTATCCATCACAGAGGACTTCAGTGTACTCTTTCCACATATCCGCTATCTCCTCTGCATTTAACAGTGGAACCCCGGTTGCACTATTAATGTTACCACACTTGCTTTTAATTTCACCGACCAACCCCCCCCCCCCCCCCCCCCCCCCACCCTGCGGGTTCGGGGGTTAGAATAGGCCCGCGGTATTCCTGCCTGTCGTAAGAGGCGACTAAAAGGAGTCTCAAACTTTTCGACCTTACGTGATGGTCCCCTGTTGGGTTTGACCACCATCTCTCAAAATTTTCCGAAGAGCGAGCCGATTGGGGAAAGGCGCCTTACTTGGTGCATTGTGTCCATCTTGCGATCAGACCTTTCGCCAGCTTATACACCGTTGAACTGCAGTCCTGTCCGCTCTCCATCTCTGGGGCATGACTCTTTTTCTGCGTGCAGATAACTCCTTGAACTGTGCAGTGCCTCTTTCTGCACCGACGGCGACCATGGACCACCTGTTACCTAACATCCAGCACGGTAGCCAGTCCTTGGTGGTGGGGCCGCCATGTACCCTGTTGGTTGTAGCCCCCTGACAACACAGGGATCGCTCTACTGATGCCTGCGCCGTTAACTCCCCACGTATGCCAAGGAGTAGATGCCTATCCTCCTGGGGTATCGGGTCTCCCGGCAACGGCCATCCTGCCAGGTGGCTCTTGCCGTGGCTGGGTGGCGCCAGTGGGGAGGGCCCTTGGTCGGAGTAGGTGGCATCAGGGCGGATGACCCGCAATGAAGCGTGGTACATCGTCTCTCGCTGATGGCCAGCCGCCAGCAGTCTCTAAGCGTTCTCGGGCTCAGTTTAATCCTCAGAAGTACGATCCGAAAACGTTACCCTCCCTGGCCACACCATGGGAGGAAAGTAAGTCTCAGGATGGCAGTAGCAGTTATTCGCCCCGCTTCTTAGTTTGTACGAGGGTTGATGGGGAGTCTTTTCTCTCCACAAAGCCTCTGTTCTTCGTCGAGCATTTAGAGGACAAGTTTGGGGAGGTGGAGGGCTTGTCAAAAATGCGCTCTGGGTCAGTCCTGATACAAACGGCATCCTCTGCCCAGTCACGACGGTTACTCGCTTGTAACAAGTTGGGGGATGTTGCCGTTACGATCACACCCCATAAGAGTTTAAATATGGTCCAGAGAGTTATTTACCATAGGGATCTTCTTTTGCAGTCTGAAGAAGAGCTGCGCGCCAATTTAGAGCGCCGAGGTGTACATTTCGTCTGGCGCGTTCATCGGGGTCCGAAGGAAAATCATATTGCTACTGGTGCCTTCATCTTGGCCTTCGAAGGGGATACATTACCGGAAAAAGTCAAGGTGATGGTCTACCGATTTGACGTTAAGCCCTATATCCCTCCCCCGATGCGGTGCTTTGGGTGCTGGAAGTTCAGCTGCGCTTCCGGCCTCACATGTCGAGATTGCGGACGCCCATCACATCCCAATACTCCATGTGCCCCGCCTCCCATCTGTGTCAACTGTGGGGAGCACCTTCACCTTGCTCGCCAGACTGCCGAATTTTCCAGAAAGAGCGTAAAATCATGGAATACAAGACCCTGGACGGACTAACCTATACTGAGGCCAAGAGGAAATACGACCGACTCCATCCTGTGCGAATGACATCTTCCTACGCTGCTGCTACAACACCTGTGCTAGCCCCGTCTGTTTCTCCAATTGTGGCCGGATCGACAAGTAGTAAAACTCCTCCTGCCCCCTCGCCAGTGGGGGCCTCTACCCACCGGGTTGCTCCTGCGCCACCTACCTCAGGAGCAACACCATCCCACCCATCGGGGACGTCCGTCCCCACTTCTAAGCCGGAGAAGTGTCCAACTCCTTCGGCTTCTCACGCTCGCAAGGGGTCCCTTGGGTCCCTCCCTTCCCAGGTTTCCGCCAGAGAGACCGACAATGGCGTAAGTGCCCGCAATGAGCTGGTCGTAGGGCTTCACGATCCTCCTCCGTCCTGGAGACTGAATCGGTGAAGCCCTCCCAGCCGGTGCGACCCAAGGAACGGCGTCAGAAACCCAAGAAGAGCTCTCAGCCCAAGGAACTCGCGGTGGCAGCCATCCCACCGCAACCTTCCAGCTCTGCGTCTGAGGATGCGGTGGAGATTCTGGCGTCCGCTGAGGACCTCGATCTCGCCGATCTATCAGACGCCATAGAAAGCACTATCACAGGTGCTAAATCGAAGGCAGCAGGTGACCCAGCGGCGTAATCTCCCTTCCCAGTCCCGTCACGCCTTTCTCAGCCATGGACAACACCATCCTCGAGTGGAACTGCAGCGGTTTCTTCCACCATCTAGCTGAGCTCCGCCAACTTATCAGCCTTCACCCTTTCCTCTGCACTGCTCTGCAGGAAACTTGGTTTCCGGCAATGCGAACGCCCGCCCTCCGTGGCTATCGGGGTTATTATAAGAACCGGGCAGCTTATGAAAGGGTGTCTGGTGGCGTCTGCATATATGTCCTGAACTCTCTTCACAGCGAGTCTGTACCTCTCCACACACCTTTAGAGGCTGTCGCTGTTCGGGTGTGGACGCCATAGGCTGTTACCGTCTGCAGTCTTTACCTTCCACCGGATGGTGATGTCGCGCAGCATGTCCTGGCTGCTCTGATAGCCCAATTGCCTCCACCTTTCCTGTTACTGGGCGACTTTAACGCCCATAACCATCTGTGGGGTGGGTCAGTGGCAACAGGTCGAGGCGCCATTGTTGAGCATTTATTGGCGGAGCTCGATCTCTCGATCTTAAATGATGGTGCCTTCACACACTTCAGTGTGGCGCGTGGCACATACTCTGCCATTGACCTATCCATCTGTAGCCCTAGCCTCTTACCGTCTGTCCAATGGAGAGTGCATGACGACCTGTGTGGTAGTGACCACTTTCCGATCTTTCTGTCACTGCCACAGCGTCAGTCTTCTGGGCCCCCTAGCAGATGGGCTCTGAATAAGGCTGACTGGGACTTGTTCTCCTCCACTGCCGCTATTGAGCCTCTCTCTAACGATGCCATCGATGCAGTGGTTCAATCGGTCACCACCGGCATCGTTACTGCCACCGAATCGGCCATTCCCCGTTCTTCTGGGTCCCTTCGGCGGCGGACTGTGCCTTGGTGGTCGCCTGAGATCGCTGAAGCGATTAAAGCTCGCCGGCGGGCGCTCCAGCGTCACAAGCGACATCCCTCAATCGACCACCTTATCGCCTTCAAACGGCTGCGTGCGCGAGCCCGCTGCATTATCCGCCAACGCAAGCAGGAGTGCTGGGAGCGGTATGTGTCCACCATTGGCCTCCATGTCACTCCATCGCAGGTCTGGGCCAAGATTCGCCGCCTCTATGGCTATCGGACCCCTGTCAGTGTCCCTGCGCTCTCACTGAATGGAGCAGTTTGTACTGACTCCGACGTCATTGCACACCGCTTGGCAGAGCACTTTGCTATGACTTCCGCTTCTGCCAACTACCCCTTGGGCTTCCGCTCCATTAAGGAGCGGATAGAACGTCGGAGTCTTTCTTTTCGCACTCACCATCCTGAATTGTACAATGTTCCATTCAGTGAGTGGGAATTAGGAAGTGCCCTCGCCGCTTGTCCTGATACCGCTCCTGGGCCAGATAGCATCCACTCTCAGATGCTGAAACACCTTTCAGTGGACTGTCAGCGACGCCTCCTCGATCTTTACAACCGCATTTGGGTCGAGGGTGAGTTTTCGTTGCAATGGCGGGAAAGTCTTGCTGTCCCCATTCTGAAACCAGGGAAGAACCCTTTGGAGGTGGACAGCTACCGTCCCATTAGCCTCACCAACGTTCTTTGCAAGTTGCTTGAACGGATGGTGAGCCGGCGCTTGAATTGGGTACTGGAGTCTCGGGGCCTTCTGGCTCCGTCTCAGGGTGGGTTCCGTAAAGGCCGCTCCGCCGCCGACAATTTGGTGAGCCTGGAGTCGTCCATCCGTACTGCCTTTGCCCGCCGTCAGCATCTAGTTGCTGTCTTTTTCGACATGCGGAAGGCATATGATACAACATGGCGTCATCACATCCTTTCTACGCTTCATGGATAGGGTCTGCGGGGCCCTCTGCCGATCTATATCCGCAATTTTCTGTCGTATCGTACCTTCCGCATGCACGTCGCGGCCTCATATAGTTCCTCCCAAGTCCAGGAGAACGGTGTGCCACAGGGTTCTGTTCTCAGTGTGTGTCTGTTTTTAACAGCTATTAACGGGCTCGCTGCGACCGAGGGAAATACTGTCTCCGCTTCCCTGTATGCTGACGACTTCTGCCTTTACTACAGCTCTATTGGCATTGCAGCTGCTGAACGTCAGCTACAGGGCGCAATCCGCAAGGCGCAGTCTTGGGCTGTAGCGCATGGTTTTCAGTTTTCCGCAGCCAAGACCTGCGTTATGCATTTCTGCCGGCGACGCACTGTTCACTCGGAGCCGCGGCTTTATCTTGACGGCGAGCTTCTTCAAGTGGTAGAGTCACATAGGTTTTTGGGGATGGTTTTTGATGCCCGGTTGACTTGGTTGCCTCATATTCGGCAGCTTCTACAGGCGTGTTGGCGGCATCTAAATGCTATGCGATGCCTGAGCCACACCAGGTGGGGCGCCGACCGATCTACTCTCCTACGGCTTTACCAGGCGTTAATCCAGTCCCGTCTGGACTACGGGAGTCTGGCTTATGGCTCAGCATCCCCATCTGCTTTGCGGGTCCTCGACCCAATCCTCCACATCGGGATACGCCTTGCCACTGGTTCCTTCCGAACCAGCCCTGTGGACAGCATACTTGTGGAGGCAGGTGTCCCTCCACTGTGGTTACGACGCCAACAATTACGGGCTGCTTATGCTGCCCATGTTTTTAGCTTGCCCGGGCATCCAAATTATCGTGTCCTCTTCCCGCAGTCAGTCGTTCATCTGCCAGAACGTCGGCCCCGGTTGGGTTGTCCGATCGCCGTACGTGTGAAACAGTTTCTTTCCTGGCTTGGGTGTTTCACTGTTCCACCTCCTTTCCGGGCCCCTCTGCGTACACCCCCGTGGTGTGTGCCTCGCCCTTGCCTTCGGCTCGACTTGGCACAGGGCCCGAAGGACTCAGTCCCTCTGGAGGCCTTCCGACGCCGCTTTTATTCCATCCTGGCCTCGTATCAGGGCTCTGGCGTTGTCTACACCGACGGTTCGATGGTTGCTGGTCTAGTCGGTTATGCACTAACTCTAGGGGACCATTCTGAACAACGTTCGTTGCCGGATGGCTGCAGTGTTTACACTGCTGAGCTGGTCGCCATCTTTCGTGCCCTAGAGTATATCCGCTCCTGCTCAGGTGAGTCCTTCGTTATCTGCAGCGATTCCCTGAGCGGTTTACGAGCTCTCGACCAGTGTTTCCCTCGTTCTCGTCTAGTGATGGCTATCCAGGAGTCCCTGCATACTCTCGCCCGTAGCGGCAGGTCTGTGGTCTTTGTTTGGACCCCAGGCCATGTTGGTATACCCGGCAATGAAACTGTTGACCGCCTGGCGAAAGAGGTCACCAGTGCGCCATCTCTGGAGATTGGCCTCCAGGCGGCTGATTTGCAGGCAGTCTTACGCCGCAAAGTTCTCTCGTTTTGGGATGCTGAATGGCGCGGTCTGACCACCCCTAACAAACTCCTTGCCGTCAAGGACACGACGGCTGTGTGGCGGTCATCGATGCGAGCCAACCGCAGGGACTCAGTGGTTCTTTGTCGGCTCCGCATTGGCCACACCCGACTCACGCACAGTTATTTACTGTGTCGTGAGGATCCCCCTCTTTGTCGTTGTGGGGCGTCCTTGACGGTGGTCCATATTCTGTCGGAGTGCGCCCTTTTAACCGTGCTCAGACAGACTTTTGGAATGCCTGACACGCTCTCTGCTCTTTTATCAGATGACTCTGCCATGGTGGACTTGGTTTTGTGTTTTATTCGGGCAGGGGTTTTTTATCATTTAATCTGAGTGTTTGTTTTTTAGTGTTGATTCTGGCTTTTAGCCTCTGATTTTAAACTGAGTTTTTAAAGTGTTCTTGGCTTTTCCTCCTTTTCTCTACGGTCGGCCAACCACCGTCACACTGTGTGTTTTAATTTGTTTTGTCTGGTCTCTGTCAGAGTATTTCCTGTCCTGTTTCGTCTGCTGTCTTTCCTGTTGTTCCTTTTTTATTCTCTTCGTGTGGTTTTAGTTTTTATGGAACAAGGGACCGATGACCATAGTAGTCTGGTCCCTTTAATCCCACAAACCAACCAACCAATCTTCGCATTTTTCATGCAGCCATTTCGTCTTAGCTTCCCTGTACTTTCTTTTTCCTTCATTCCGCAGCGCCTTTTATTTCTGTATTCCTGAATTTCCGTCAACTTTTTTGTACTTCCTCCTTTCATCCATCAACTGAAGTATTTCTTCTGTTACCTATGGTTTCTTCGCAGTTACCTTCTTTGTACATGATTTTCTTTGTAAGTCCTGCGATTGCTCTTTTTAGAGATATCTATTCCTTTTCAACTGTACTCCCTACTGGGCTAGTCCTTATTGCTCTATGTGTAGCCTTAGAGAACTTCAAACTTTCCCTTAGGATTTCTGTATCCCATTTCTTTGCTTATTGACTCTTCCTGACAACTCTCTTAAACTTCATTCTTCTATTCATCACTACTACATTGTGATCTGTAACTGCTTCGGGTACATATTACAATCCAGTATCTGATTTCGGAATCTTTGACCATGACGTAATCTAACTGAAATCTTCCAGTATCACCAGTCGTTTTCCAAGTACACCTCTTTTTCTTCTGATTCTCGAACGGATTATTCGCTATTAGTAGTTGAAATTTATTGTTGTTGCTGTGGTCTTCAGTCCAGAGACTGGTTTGATGCAGCTCTCCATGCTACCCTATGCTGTACAAGCTTCTTCATCTCCCAGTACCTAAAGAAATTTGTAACAGAACTCAGTCTTTTTTCTCTCTCATTTCTTTTCCCAAGCCCGTATTCTCCTGTAACTTTTTCTTTTCTTTCAACTGCACTCCCGTCCCCCAAGATAAGTTAACTTCCATCTCTCTTTATATATTGTATTAACCTTATAATATCGTCAGATAATTTCTCGATCTATTCATCTTCAGCTTGCGACGTCAACATGTATACCTGAACTATCGTTATCGATGTTTGTTTGCTGTCGATTCTGATAAGAACAACGTCATCACTGAGCTGTTCACAGTAACACAGTCTCTGCCCTACCTTCCTATTCGTAACGAATCCTATTCCTGTTATACCATTTTCTGTTGCTGTTGGTATTGCCCTATACTCATCTGACCAGAAGTAATTGTCTTCTTTCCATTTCACCTCAATGACCCCTACTATAACTAAATAGAGCCTTTGCATGTCCCTTTTCAGGTTTTCTAGCTTCCGTATATCAAGCTTCTGACATCCGTGGCCCTTCTGGTAGAACGTTATCCTTCCTTCGGTTATTCAGTCCTTTTCTCACGGTCACCTTCGCCTTGGCAGTCCCCTTCCGGAAATCCGAATGGGGAGAGGGGGGGGGGGGCTATTTGGAAATCATTTGTCAATGAAGAGTTCATCATGACACTTTTTTAATTACGGGCCGCTCGAATGTTCAGATGTGTGTGAATTCCTAAGGGACCAAACTGCTGAGGTCATCGGTCCCTAGACCTACACACTACTGAAACTAACTTACGCTAAGAACAACACACACACACCCATGCCGGAGGGAGTATTCGAACCTTCGGCAGGAGTGACCGCGCAATCCGGGACATGGTGCCTCTGACTGAGCGGCCACTCCGCGCGCCAATAACAGGCTGTATGTCCTCTGGATACACGTTTTGTTCTTTAATGCAGTGTTTCCCAATGCCTTCTTCATCCTCATGCCGTTGATCATCCACGAGTCTTCCGCATTTGGGAGCAGTTTCCCACCCCAAGGACAAGTGTGTACCCTGGCCCCACTGTCCGCTCCTCTGCCCTCTTTGACAGGGTCGTTGGCAGAATGATGGTGCTTTCTTATGCCGGATGTGTTCGTCCGCCAGTGCTGATTATTAATCAAAATTCAACCGGTGGCGGGTTTCGAATCGCGGATAGAGAACGTTTTGATTATTATTCAAAGACGCCATCTGTAAACCAGGGGTGTGTGCTTCCAGTTACGATATCGCTACGGATTTCAATAGTCTGAGATCAACAGTGTCAGGAGTGCTCCAGGACTACCACATTTCAGGCATTATCTCTCACTACAGAAAGCGCAGTGGCCGACGGCCTTCACTTAACGATCGAGAGCATCGGCATTTGCGTTGAGTTGTCAGTGCTAACAGACACGCAACGTTGTGCGCAGCAGCCGCAGAAATCCATGTGGTACATACGACGAACGTACACAGCAGCAAACTACCGACTCGAGTGCCTTTGCTAACAGCATGACATATACTACGGTGCCTCTCCTGGTCTCGTGAACATGTCGCGTTTGACACAGTTCCCCACAGTCGTTTAATGAACAAAGTAAGAGCATACGGACTATCAGATCAATTGTGTGATTGGATTGAGGAGTTCCTAGATAACAGAACGCAGCATGTCATTCTCAATGGAAAGAAGTCTTGCGAAGTAAGAGTGATTTCAGGTGTGCCGCAGGGGAGTGTCATAGGACCGTTGCTATTCACAATAGACATAAATGACCTGGTGGATGACATCGGAAGTTCACTGAGGCTTTTTGCAGATGATGCTGTGGTGTATCGAGAGGTTGCAACAATGGAAAATTGTACTGAAATGCAGGAGGATCTGCAGCGAATTGACGCATGGTGCACGGAATGGCAATTGAATCTCAATGTAGACAAGTGTAATGTGATGCGAATACATAGAAAGATAGATCCCTTATCATCTAGCTACAAAATAGCAGGTCAGCAACTGGAAGCAGTTAATTCCATAAATTATCTGGGAGTACTCATTAGGAGTGATTTAAAATGGAATGATCATATAAAGTTGATCGTCGGTAAAGCAGATGCCAGACTGAGATTTATTGGAAGAATCCTAAGGAAATGCAATCCGATAACAAAGGAAGTAGGTTACAGTACGCTTGTTCGCCCACTGCTTGAATACTGCTCAGCAGTGTGGGATCCGCACCACGTAGGGTTGATAGAAGAGATAGAGAAGATCCAACGGAGAGCAGCGCGCTTCGTTACAGGGTCATTTAGTAATTGCGAAAGCGTTACGGAGATGATAGATAAACTCCAGTGGAAGACTCTGCAGGAGAGACGCTCAGTAGCTCGGTACGGGCTTTCGTTAAAGTTTCGTGAACATACCTTCACCGAAGAGTCAAGCAGTATATTGCTCCCTCCTACGTATATCTTGTGAAGAGACCATGAGGATAAAATCAGAGAGATTAGAGCCCACACAGAAGCATACCGACAATCCTTCTTTCCAAGTACAATACGAGACTGGAATAGAAGGGAGAACCGATAGAGGTACTCAGGGTACCCTCCGCCACACACCGTCGGGTGGCTTGCGGAGTGTGGATGTAGATGTAGATGTAGATGTCGGTTGGGACCTAGACAAGTGGAAAACCGTGGCCTGGTTGGATGAGTTCCAACTTCATTTGGTAAGGGTCTGAGTGTGCCGTAGACCCCACGAAACCATGGATGTAAGTTGTGAACGAGGCACTGCGTAAGCAGCTGGTGGCTCCATAATGGAGTGGGCTGTGTTTACATGGAATGGACTGTGTGCAATGGTCTAACTGAACCAATCAATCGGCTACTTGGAGACCATTTGCGCCCGTTCATAGACTTCATATTCCCGAACAACGCTAACATTTTCACGAGTGATAATGCACCATTTCACAGGGCCACAGTTGTAAGCGATTGGTTTGAAGAACATTCTGGACAGTTAAGCGATTGACTTGGCCATCCAGATCGTCCGGCATGAATCCAATCGAACATTTACGGAATATGAAACTTCCTGGCAGATTAAAACTGTGTAGCGGATCGAGACTCGAACTCGGGACCTTTGCCTTTCACGAGCAAGTGCCCTACCACCTGAGCTACCCAAACACAAACTCATGAACCGTCTTCACAGCTTTGCGTCCGCTAGAACCTCTTCTCCTACCTTCCAAACTTCACAGAAACTGTCCTGCGAATCGGCACACAGTTTTAATTTGTCAGGAAGTTTCAAGTCAGTGCACACCCTTCTGCAGAGCGACAGTTTCGGTCTGGAAACATCCACCAGGCTGCGGTTAATCCGTGTCTCCGCAATATCCCTTCTTTCAAGAGTGCTAGTCTTGCATGTTCGCAGAAGAGCTTCTGTGAAGTTAGAAGGTGGGAGACGAGGTACTGGTGGAAGTAAAGCTGTGAGGACGGGTCGGACGTCTGCCCCAAACAAGATGGAGAAAAACAAGTAGATATGCTGACTGTTTTCGAACGTAAAGGAAGAGCGTTCGAGTCTAACTAGAGTCAATTGCCGTTTTCATTTCAAAAAACAATTTTGGTAGGGCACCTGCCCGCGAAATGCAAAAGTTCCGAGTTCCCATCTCGGTCATGCACACAGTTATAACCTTCCAGGAAGCTTCATATTAGCGCACACTCCGCTGCAGCGTTAAAATTTCATTCTATTTAGGGAACATACTCAAGAGGTCAGTTAGTGCACAAAGTCCTGCACCGCCAACACTTTCGCAATTATGGACAGCTACAGAGGCAGCATGGCTCAATATTTCTACAGGTGGCTTCCAAAGACTTGAGTCCATAGGGCGTCGAGTTGCTGCACTACACCGGGAAAAGGGGGCTTACTTCGTGGTCGGTGCATCCTGTCAATAGCAGAGTATCAGGTGTTGTCTGCACTAAATCTAACGTCTCCGACGCGCTATCTTCCCACGACCATGCATGCCTACCTCTGCGCGGGCTCCCGCCGCATGGAGCCATCTGTCAAACCGACACCCGTATTCTGCAGCTGTAATTTTGCACTGCCTCGATAAATGGTTCGGTATGAGCAGTCCAGGATTTGCAAAGAGCCGGAGTTAGTGTCCCAATCCGTCACAGACTTTTCACTACTTTTAGCACACTGTGTACTCAAATGCAGGGTGAAAAATCAATTCTGTAGGGTCACACAGTTTTGAACATGGCTGTTATTCAGCAACCCTATACTAGTTTCAACACAGGATTAAACAGCCAGCCGGTTGCACATAAACGCTAGGTACAATGACCTAGATTTCGACAGCTACTAGGAGTGACTTCATCAGAATGAAATGTTGCTAAATCCTATAAAATAATACATAGAAAATCAGGTATGACAAAAAACACATTAACCAAGATGACAATTTTCATGACGCAAAAAAGGCTACTTACGTACAATTATATTGCTATAGTAAAAAATAGAGCAATCAAAATTCCGCGAGTAGTGGACTGAAACCACTGAAAAAAATTTTATTACGTAGTTGTAACTATTCATTGAGGATGAGTCCTCGTTCTTACAAATATGCTTTAAAATCTGCAGCTCTTCGAATACATCGAGCGACCTTTCCTTTCTCTACGTAAAATAGGAATTTCTTCAATGTGTTTCGCTTTGTGTCCGGAAATTAGCAGATGATCAGCAAAAGTGGAAATCTGTACATTAATGCCTCTTTTTCCCAACAGATGTTCCTTGTATCTCACACTAAAAGACCTTGCAGTTTGTCCCATATAATAAACGGGATACGTATCGCAAGTGATTTTATACTCTCCAGAATTGTGCTTCGGAACAACTTCGGATCTGAGATTGTGAATGAGGTTTCTTTTGCAAGGAATTTTGATTCTTCTATTTTTTACTATATTTTCCCTGATTCTGGTTTCGAAACATCATTTTCTTATCTCATAGATACGTGTTGCTGAAGTTACCCTCATGCAAATATTTTCTGGATTGTGCAGTTCTGTGTATTTTGTCGTTTATGCAATAGTGATTTCTGTAAAGCCTAACAGAAGGCTCTATATACTTAATCTGCCAAACTATTGTGTATTTTCAAAACGATGTTAAGCTCTTTTTATATTTCGTTTTTAATATTAACAGTCCGTTTTCAATTTTTTTTATATAGTATTCCAGATAGGCACATGTTACTGTTCGCGCCTGATAGGCGGCGCAACTCGTATTGTTTTCGTAGCAGCAACTTAAACCAGTCTGAAGCTGTTCCCAGTTGGGCAGACATGACAAAGGGTAGAACGCTGTATCTTACTTTCGACTTGAGCATAGCTGCTCAAAATTCTATTATTTTTTTAGCAATGTAATTTTACATAAGTAACCATTGAGCGTAATGAGAATTTTCATCTTGTTTAATGTGCTTTTTGTCATACCTGGCTTTCTATTCATTATTTTATACGATTTAGCAACATTTCATTTTGATAAAGACGCCGCTAGTAGGTCTCCGAACCTAGGTCAATGCGTGTACAGTTTACTTGCAACTGGTTGCTGTTTAATCCTATGTTAAAATCTGTAAGATCGGATCATATCTATGTAAAGAAGGAGTTCCGTTTTTAGCAGCGTGAGATTCTTTGATGTGCGCTTGAAAGTTGTATTTCAACATTTCAGCATCACTGAGCGTCATTGATTTAAAGTAGTCGGTATATAATTACGAAATGCACCAACTTCATAAATTCCAGGGTACCACTATTAGTTTTACAGTATTTTATAGAACCACCGCTATACGACTGAATGCTGCTAAACTACAGGCATACATTTGATGACAAGGTGCCAAATCCAATCGGAGCACTGAAAGCTCGAATAGGTGGTATTGCATCCTCAAACGAGTCACGTTCCACAAAACACATGCGGAAGCACGGTAAGTTGACAATGATCTCGAGAACGAGTGGTATTAGTACTTTTTATATAGATTTTTGAATAGTAGTAACAGTAGAATTATTGAAAACGAAACCTGCCTTATACAGTGTCTAGGTGATCTCTCAGATGTATGTATTCAAAGTACAGCATTACACTTTCATTTCCTATACATTCTGAACGATGAAAATAAGAGGAAAGTTTAGATATGGAAAGCAGATTTATTTCAGAAAGTAGTTGCTGCATTAATACTAACGTTGAGACCCCTTCAGAGAGACAGGCTGCGATGGGATAAGATACAATGTTCTTGTACTGCAAACATTCTTGCATAATTCTTAACATGGTGAACAGAAGGGCAGGATCAACAGCACACAGTGTGACATATACGGTATAATGTTTAATAAATGTTCTGTTTGTAATAACGTAATCCTCGTATAACAGTCACCAATGTCTGAGTTCTTCTTCATGTAGTTAGACTGATAATTTCAGTGTTTACATTAAAAAAGTACTTTTATAATTGTTTTTGTTTTCAGCTTTATGTAGATAACGATTCTTTGACTTCTAGAGGTCATTAAACTATTTCTTCCCTGTAACTTATACTAAAAGACACGAGTTTCCTGGGTATAATTTCTTACAACTCCTCTTTACAAGGAGCTATTGTGTCCACAACAGTATTACCATTACATTCTAACCGTTTTATAAGCTACGTGAATTATGAATAGTCTTATTTACTAGCGTATACTACGCCATTAAATTAATTTCGCTTAGCACTCTAACATAGTTCTTCTTGTAACGGTGTACGTAAAACTTACGGAACAACAATGAGGCTGACTCGCCCCCCACCCCACCCCTCTCTCTCTCTCTCTCTCTCTCTCTCTCTCTCTCTCTCTCTCTCTCTCTCAAAAGCACAAGCACACACATTTTAGCTCACATTTGTTATCAGCCTGCACGTCGGACTAGGGCCTTGACCAAACCGTAATCCTAAGAAGGATGTATGCTCACCTTCAAATGCATCTTTCAATGCATCTTTTAGCAATTATTAGGCCGCAATAATCTTGCCATTTAGCGCACACATACGTATCACGAGAGTTAGCTCAATAGCTACGGAAAGTCGAAGAACTGAAAGATAAGATCTTTCCCAATAAATCCGTTCTTGTATTAGGTAACTACAGGGTCACATTATTGATGTGTAGGAAAGTGGTCACCCGATTTCTAGCCCTGCAAAAGAAACTTTCGTTCCGGAAGTAAAAGCGAAGCTGAACCCACTAAGAAACCAAATGGAGGAAGAAGAAGGCCTTCCGGCTCTAAGTTGTAAGCCTCAGGCAGCTAGTAGTTACCACGCTGGAGCCATTTCAAATGCCAGCATGTAACCTATTCACACCACTTACACAAGCTGTGGCAACCCGAGTCTACCAGCAGTAAGAGCTACCGTTCGCCGACTTTTTGATATGGTTGGTGTTCATCATAGGAAGCCTGCTAGAAAAATGCCAAGCAAATGCTGTGAAAAAAGAAAGACTAGACTATGAAATTGTTTTCATTGAGGCATCGTACATTCACTTTCTTCCAAATTAAATTGTTGACAAAATACGAAAGGAAAATTAAACTCGACCTTTTTAGCAAGCGCAGGGATTTGGCCGCAGAGGTACAGCGATAGTTACAAATTAAAATCGTAGAGCTGTGATAGGTCGCATGTAGCTTTTTCTTTATTTTAACTTGTTTCACTCGACCACCGCGAAGTTATTCAGAACTGTGCAAATACAGTCTGTTACACCACCATGTAATAAGATGAATTCGTGGCTTCAGTTGTATGTGAATTCCTAAGGGACCAAACTGTTGAGGTCATCGGTCCCTAGACTTACACACCACTTAAAGTAACTTATGCTAAGAACAACACACACACTCATGCCATAGCGAGGACTCGAATCTTCGGCGGGAGGGGCTGCGCAATCCATGACATTTCGCATTTCGACTCAAATCACGCGGTACGGATTCAGCATACAACGTAATAATTTACGTTAAGTTGCCGAGGGCCACACGTTGCAAGTATCGAATTGTGTGTAGCGCCACCATAGTAAATAAAATGGAAGAAGTTGGTTGTGTGCAGTTAACGTAAAGTCTCCGGCAAGATACATTCTAAGATTAAATATCAAAACATATCATTTAGTGTTGAGCGAGTCAACGCGTTATCGGTAGGCGCTTTGGTTGAAACGACCTCAAGAAGGCAAATAAAAAATGATGTAATACAAAAACACTAATATCACTAAATTAAGTCCATCGCTTTTTCTGGCGCTCACACATGCGAGTCTGAAGTACCTTACCTGTTTGTTAAAATAATTTTCAAAAGACGTTGTAAAATTGGCAACAAAAATTATAATTGTCACTTTTACGAGCATTAATACACAAGCCATTTATATAACAGATTACTGATGCCATTAAAATTAAGCTATATTAGTATAGATGAAGCGTGCGATTCAGATATGGTGACATGATTCCTACTACGTCTGTACTCATATACGAACCGGGAGGTATTTGCAACATACTTATTTGTTTAAAAGATACATATTTTGCCCATACACGCACTTGTGCTTACTAGTGAAGGTAGCAAAATTTCAAAGTTCATTGAACTTTCGCATTTAAACCAGACGGCACATTAGGGTGACCATTCATGTTCGTTATATGTAATAGCAGTGGCTGTCCAAAAAAATGGTTCAAATGGCTCTGAGCACTATGGGACTTAACTTCTGAGGTCATCTCCTTAAACCTAACTAACCTAAGGACATCACACACATCCATGCCCGAGGCAGGATTCGAACCTGCGACCGTAGCGGTCGCGCGGTTCCAGACTGAAGCGCCTAGAACCGCTCGGCCACCAGGCCGGCAGCAGTGGCTGAGTTGTTCTGAATAGATGCCGGCACTGGCACTGCGGCGACTACAGCCCTTATGGTACACATTAAATGAATTCGTAGTTGCGAACGACGACAACCATCACCTGTAGAATGGAATGAAGACAGTGAAAATCTGTGCTGGACGGAGACCCGAACCCGGATATCGCGAGCCGTCGCCTTACCATCTGGCTATCCGTGCACGAGTCACTGCCAGAACCAAGCTTCCATATGTTGTCAACCATGCGGTCCGGCACAAATTTTCATTGTCGTCATTCCTTTCGACAGCTGATAATTGTCGTCATTCGCAACTGCGAATTCATTTAATGCATCCATCTGACTCTGCTGACGTCACAAAGATAGTAAAGAGTCGTCGCTCTTACGGGCATGAACACATTTCTAATATTCACAACTGGTTGTAAATAGCTTTTCAGTGAACGTACAAAAACGAATTAAAACTGACGTATTTTCAGACGTTGAGTTATGTATGTCGTATTCGTAAAAGCTCATTAGAATCAATGACAACCACATACAACAAAGTGTATATGGGTGTAAAAATTGAACGAAGCGACATGATTCATCTAAAGATTACAGTTAATTAAGATACAAAACCGTAATATATTTCAAACTGCGCTACATGAAAGTTTCATATTTGAGTAAAAAGAGAAATACGCCATTCATGTTGACAGTTACAATGTCACAAACGTGGTAGTGAAGCCGGGAATGATATTATAGACTTGAGTGTGTGTGAACACACTCAAAAGCGGTGGATACTTGCCAGAGTTTAGCAGATTAGTGTTTTTTGTATTACATTGTTTTACATTAGGCTTCATGAGATGATTTCAGCTAAAGTGCATACTGATAGAGCTTTGACCCGGTCAACAAGAGAGTTTACCTTAACTCTACATGACTAACTTACTCCATTTTATGTTTGCCAACTGCGCTATACACAGGTAGACATTTGTAACGTGTGGCCCTCCGCTACGTAATGTAAGTTATCACTTGTATGTTGAATCCGTGAATTTAACTTATTTTATCGTGGTGTAACGCAGTCTATTTCCACACTTCAGAAGGTGCTCGCGTAGGTCGAGTGAAACCTGTTAAAATAAAGACGTTAGATGCGACCTTGTGGCTGCTCAACAATTTCAATAGAGTGGACTACTTGATTCTCAATTACAGCAACTGCAGCGATTGATACCAAAGGAAGCTACCCACGTTTTAGAAGAAGATACGTCGCCAACCATTGTTTACACCGCAAAAGAGGCGCCTTTCATCCATTTTGCGCTCAATGATAGCAAAGTGCACACAGGAAGATATTGACGGAAATGCGCACAGAATTATTGAAATGTTCGAAAAAGTCTCCAAATTTAGATCCAAGCGTAATGCACACTGATAGGTCGAGAATGAGAGTTGCTTCAGGAAAGTACTCGAAAGAGTCTCTAAACACTATTTTTGCCATGTGGGAGAGCATTTCGTGTGCAAAAGAAACTTTAAGTTCGTTAACCTACAAACGACGACTGATCACAATTGCTGATCTTTACAGGTAAATGACCTCGATGAGTATTATACAGACATATTTCAGTACTTTAAAATCATTTTCAATCTGTTGAACTCGTTTGGTGTGGGGCACTTATAATTCCACTTTAAGATTTTATTTGTAACGGGAAATAAACACTTTACATTGACGCTAGGCGTCACGTAAAAGATGTGGTGAGTAGCATGTGCTTGAGGTGTCTTCAGCTACACACTGCAGTGTGTACAATATTTACATTTACGTGCACACGTACTGTACCGTCATACCTGCCAGGATAGCCGAGAGCGCTAATGCGCTGCTCCCTCGACTCGGGTGTGTGCGCCGGCCCCGAATCTTTTCCGCCCGGCGGATTAACGACTACGGCCGGTGTGCCGGCCAGACTGGATGTGGTTTTTAGGCCGTTTACCGCACCCTACCAGGTGAATACCGGCCTGGTTCCCACGTCCCGCTTCAGTTACACGACTCGCAGACATTTGTAACACATTCACACTATTTCACGATTTACACTAGACGCGGACAGCTGGGTACACTAATTCCGTCCCAGAGAGTGGTATGTGGTGGCGGCAGGAAGGGCATCCGGATACCCCCTAAAATTAACCATGCCAAATCCGTACTTAACCCTGCCGACCCAGCACACACTGCGGGATAAAGGCAGTAGCAAAAGAAAGACAGAAAGAAAAGATACTGTGCCATAATGTAAATTGTACACAATATATATATATATATATATATATATATATATATATATATATATATATATATATATATATATATATATATATGCGATAAGCCATGCATACTAGTACGCAAATATACACCCACATTCAAGCGTACACAAATACAGACGTACGCAAATGCACAATTATGTCAAGTGGTTAATTAAACTACTTCGCACGCGCTCGCACATACGTATTACCTATATGTAAATAAATACACAACCACACACTCACTCACTCCAGTGAATGATGTGAGTGCGGTAGAGTGCCGGTACCATCTCCATAGATCACCCTTTTGTCGTCATGACAGGACAGCCCTACTTTCAGCTGTACTGTTACATGTACCTCATGGCCTGTCGATCGATGGATTACCTGACACAACACACGTGGAGCTGTGACACAGACCTCGAGGAGGCACCTCTTCTAATCACTGATCGTGAGAGCCTTTGAGGCTGCATGATGCAGACCCATAGCTTACCTCTGGATGGTACTTGCGTCTGTACAGTATGTGTACATTTTGACCCAAGCCCTATAAACTACACAATCTGCGACCCATCCATTTCGTCATTTATTAGGCAGATAACCTAGTTTAAGAAGTTAGTCCAAAAAGATTATTGGCCGCTTATCCAGTCATGTCAAATGTTTCACGATTATAACCAATTACCTCATGATATTGATCGCAGCGTTTCATTCAGTACATGAAACGTCTTGTATTCATATGCACTGATGTGACAAAAGTCAAGGGATACCTACTAATATCGTGTCGGACCTCATTTAGCCCGGCGTAGTGCAGAAATTCGACGTGGCGCGGACTCGACAAGTCGTTGAAGGACCCAAGAAGGAATACTGACCTAAGCTGTCTAACACTGCGAAAGTGTTACTGGTGTAAGATTTTGTGCACGAGCTGACCTCTCGATTATCTCAGTTTGTACGTGCTGCTCTGCGGTGAAAAGGTTGGCACAGCAGAGGAATTCATGTCTGGCCGCATCTAACCAGTCGGAAGACTCATGACTCAGAAAAAAAATTTCGATTGTATTCGTTTTGGTATGACTGTCTTGGAAAAAGAAATATTCCTTTAAGGGTTTCGGGAATAACACGACCTTATCATCCTGCAAGGCAAAATCACCCATAATGAGATTTTTGCTCTGCAGCGGAGTGTGCGCTGATATGAAACTTCCTTGCAGATTAAATGTGTGTGCCTGACCGAGACTCGAACTCGGGACCTTTGCCTTTCGCGGACAAGTGCTCTACCGACTGAGCTACCCAAGCACGACTCACGTCCCGTCATCAGAGCTTTACTTCTGCCAGTACCTCGTCTCCTACCTTCCAAACTTTACAGAGCCTCCCCCCCCCCCCCCCCCCCCCCCGTGAACCTTGCAGAACTCGCATGCCCGAAAGAAAGACTGGCAAAAGTACAGCTGTGAGGAAGGGCTGTGAGTCTTGCTTGGGTAGCTCAGTTGGTAGAGCAGTGGCCCACGAAAGGCAAAGTTTCCGAGTTCGAGCCTGGGTCCAGCACGAAGTTTTAATCTGCCAGGAAGTTTCATATCAGCGCGCACTCCGATGCAGAGTGAAAATCTCACTCTGGAATGCATATTATGTTATTATTTATAAATAAATACGCAAACAAAATCTTCATTCCACAACAGGTCTACCAGTACTTCACTAAAGAGCACAGGCCTCGAATGATCCCTATTGTCCTAGAGTAGTGGGGGGACCTCTGGCAGCTGGCTGAGAGCACGATGATGTCGACATATCGGGACTGCTCGACTTCCTTTTCCCTCCCCCTCCTCCCCCTCCCTTCTCCCCCTCCCTCTCCCCTGCCCCACCCCAAACGATGTCTTTCAAGATGACATGCAAAATTGAATCAGTTGTTATATGACACCAAATATCATTCAAAGGCTAGCTTGCATGCCCACTAATACCATAATTAACTCACCATATCTTGTGTCCTATTTGTTCCAACCATCCCAGGCTTACCGGAAAGATCATGAACTAAATCTAGAAGTCCTTGACTCGTGTCACTGGGAACTCCAGAGCGAAGCACTGCTCAGCACGAAGAGAGAGTGCCTTAACGCGAGTCTGACGACCCTTATTTAGACAGATTTGATAATGTAGTAGGGCAGAGTACTAGTCCTGGATCTTCAAAGAGAAGTACATAACGTAATTTGTCTCCTGTGTGTCGCTTACTTGGGAACATTTCAAAGTGTCAGTAACCGATTTTGATGAAACTTGGTGGGTCTGTAGAGGGAGAACAATAATGCAACACGAATTTTTTTGTTTGGGCCCAGTATCAATTTTAAGGGGTAAAACATACCCAAAAAATGATTCGGTTTGTTAGGTATGGAGAGAATATCTTCTGAGTGATGATATATTAAAGAAATGTTTCCATATAAAAGTTCACGCGTAGTTAACGTTTCAGAAATCTGTGTAATCGAATTTTGTATTAATTTGAAGTTTTGCAAAACGCCCCACCACCATTACTTAGTTTTAAAAACGAAAACTTTTCTTACAGCATGAATTAAAGAAGCTTTCAACCTACATACATCTTTGTGTAATAAAGTTTGTTTCTGAAACATTAGTTTTTGGAAATAAGCTTGCACAATGCGGTGTTAGTGTTTTGAACATAGCTAAAAAATACCTAAGCAATCATTATCGGTCTATTTATTTATTTTGCTTATATTTGTTTAATGTTTTGAACTGCTATTTTACGTTTTACATTCTTTTTGTACCTTTTTTCTTGTTTGCTGTTTCACATAAGTGAAAATAATAAGTAACTTATAATTATGATACAAAATCGTTACAGTAATGATAATCTGTAAATAAATTCTTAAAACATGACGTTTTCTTACACCATGCACATAAAATGAACGAAATTTCTTCACATAACATACATGACCGAGAACACAACATAAAACAAAATGCAGCAGTATTTCAAATTGTTGCAGGTGATTCTCTAAATACCCTGATTTTTGTTAGACATGGTTCAGTACAATGGTAAGCCGTGGCGAAAATAATTTATTATGTACTAATGGCTGGTTTCTCAAGTTTAAACTGACATCGAAATCATTCAGTAGAACTAAATCTGAAAGTCTTCTCGCAATGTTCTTCCAACGCCAAACGCCGTGTACCTTTCACGACTGGTATCTGTGCTGTCTAGTCCTTTTGGATCACCAGATGAAAAAGGTCATTGTCCCGAGATTCGATGCACTGTACAGTTATTTCATACTGACAGTTGTGTGATTCTAACAATAATACAAATTTTTCTCCCACTCTGGGAAAGAAAACATCTTTCAAATATCTTTTGACCAGGTCTGGTAAATTTCATCATTAATTTCTTTAGAAAGTATGAAAAGGCGGGTGGTCAGTGCGAGGAAAAAATAGTTTTGATCCACCACACCCGAGGACCAGAAACTTCTTCATCTGGTGATCCCAAAGGACTCAACAGCTCAGGTACAGACGTGGTACGCTTAAGGCTTTCGATGTTCGAACAGCCTTCTGAGAAGATTTTCAAATCTAGTTCTACCATTGATTTTGATGTCAATCTACACTTGAGAAACGATAAAACTAAGCTGAAGTATTTCTTAAATAATCAATTATTTTGGCTACGGCTTACCAATGTACCGAAATATTCTTGACAGGAATCAGGATGTTCGGAGGATCTCCTATAACAATTTGAAATCCTGCTGAATTTTGTTTTATATTGTGTTCTCCGGCGTGTGTAGTAGTTGATGAAATTTCGTTCGATTTGTATGCATGATGTAATAAAACATTGTGTATGAAGCATTTATTTACACATTATCATTACTGCCATCAAAAATGATTAAGATGACTATGGGACTTAACATCTGTGGTCATCAGTCCCCTAGAACTAACCTAAGTACTTCACACACATCCAAGCCCGAGACAGGATTCGAACCTGCGACCATAGTGGTCACGCGGTTCCAGACTGAAGCGCCTAGAACCGCACGGCCACACCGACCGGCTTTCTGCCATCATTTTGTATCATAATAATGAGTTACTCATAATTTTAAATTAACAAAATACATTTACGTGAACGGTAAACTAGAAAAATGAAAAAATGAATGTGAAACGTAAAATAACCATTCGTAACGCACAACAAATATAGGTAAAATAAATGAATAAACTAATAATGAATGTTTAGGTATATTAATTAGGTACGTCGAAAATATTCCTACAGCACGTTGTATACAGCTTATTCTTGAAATTTTTTTTTCAGAAACCATCCTTATTACACATTGATGTATGTAGCTTGAAAGCTTCTTCGATTTATGTTGTACAAAAGGCTTCATTTTCCAAAATAAATTAATGATGGTGAATCTTACAAAATTTCAAGTTATTACAAAATTCGATTATGCAATTTCAAGAACCTTAATTACTTATCAACTTTCATATAAGAGAAATTTTTATACTCTATCGTTTCTAAGACATTTCTCCAAACCCAACATGCCGAATTACCTTTCGAGTTGAATTTTATCCTTTAAAAGTGAAGCTGGACACAAACAAAAAATTACGTATTGTACACTCCTGGAAATGGAAAAAAGAACACATTGACACCGGTGTGTCAGACCCACCATACTTCCTCCGGACACTGCGAGACGGCTGTACAAGCAATGATCACACGCACGGCACAGCGGATACACCAGGAACCGCGGTGTTGGCCGTCGAATGGCGCTAGCTGCGCAGCATTTGTGCACCGCCGCCGTCAGTGTCAGCCAGTTTGCCGTGGCATACGGAGCTCCATCGCAGTCTTTAACACTGGTAGCATGCCGCGACAGCGTGGACGTGAACCGTAAGTGCAGTTGACGGACTTTGAGCGAGGGCGTATAGTGGGCATGCGGGAGGCCGGGTGGACGTACCGCCGAATTGCTCAACACGTGGGGCGTGAGGTCTCCACAGTACATCGATGTTGTCGCCAGTGGTCAGCGGAAGGTGCACGTGCCCGTCGACCTGGGACCGGACCGCAGCGACACACGGATGCACGCCAAGACCGTAGAATCCTACGCAGTGCCAGAGGGGACCGCACCGCCACTTCACAGCAAATTAGGGACACTGTTGCTCCTGGGGTATCGGCGAGGGCCATTCACAATCGTCTCCATGAAGCTGGGCTACGGTCCCGCAAACCGTTAGGCCGTCTTCCGCTCACGCCCCAACATCGTGCAGCCCGCCTCCAGTGGGGTCGCGACAGGCGTGAATGGTGGGACGAATGGAGACGTGTCGTCTTCAGCGATGAGAGTCGCTTCTGCCTTGGTGCCAATGATGGTCGTATGCGTGTTTGGTGCCGTGCAGGTGAGCGCCACAATCAGGACTGCATACGACCGAGGCACACAGGGCCAACACCCGGCATCATGGTGTGGGGAGCGATCTCCTACACTGGCCGTACACGTCTGGTGATCGTCGAGGGGACACTGAATAGTGCACAGTACATCCAAACCGTCATCGAACCCATTCTTCTACCATTCCTAGACCGGCAAGGGAACTTGCTGTTCCAACAGGACAATGCACGTCCGCATGTATCCCGTGCCACCCAACGTGCTCTAGAAGGTGTAAGTCAACTACCCTGGCCAGCAAGATCTCCGGATCTGTCCCCCATTGAGCATGTTTGGGACTGGATGAAGCGTCGTCTCACGCGGTCTGCACGTCCAGCACGAACGCTGGTCCAACTGAGGCGCCAGGTGGAAATGGCATGGCAGGCCGTTCCACAGGACTACATCCAGCATCTCTACGATCGTCTCCATGGGAGAATAGCAGCCTGCATTGCTGCGAAAGGTGGATATACACTGTACTAGTGCCGACATTGTGCATGCTCTGTTGCCTGTGTCTATGTGCCTGTGGTTCTGTCAGTGTGATCATGTGATGTATCTGACCCCAGGAATGTGTCAATAAAGTTTCCCCTTCCTGGGACAATGAATTCACGGTGTTCTTATTTCAATCTCCAAGTTTCATAAAAACCGTTTCTTGACACTTGGGAATGTTCCGTTGTTAGCAAAGAGTGGGTGAATACTGGAAGAGTCCGGTAGTAGGAGTTCGCGTGTCGTCACAGAAGCTCCGAAGGCGAACGAAAGAGACTTGTCGGAATCATGTAAAAATGCCCCTCGAGCTGCAATTGTGCCCATAAGGCAATAAAATAAAAGTAAAATGGAGGAAGTGTTACATCTGAGGAAATAAAGGGCGTGTTTGAATAAGGGTTTTCGAGGCAATCCAAAATCAATGATTCACATAGCTGGAAGCAGCGTAAAGGAGTAGGCGGTGTACGCGGGAGAGAGCGGCCCGCCTGGCAGCTGCCTATTGCTATTCAGACTGTGTATCAGTGGAAGAGGACTCGACTGGGCAAACTGGAGCAGTACACACGTGGAAAACTAAATTATAAGCGCTACCAACGCGAAAAAAAAGGCTCCGGCCGGAATATTGGGTTTGTAGGCGTCCGCAAAATGGCCGCTATTAAAAGCAGGTTTCGCTGCGTGCGCATACATAGTCTCTCCATTAAGCCCCTCAAACAGAAAAAGAAATAATTAAGCAAACTGTCGGCCAGTCACTTTCACCAGGATTTCGAATATGGCAGTAAATTTCCGGGAAAGCACCAAAGAGGCTGCATCTCGTCCCGAACGCAGGTGTCGAGTCATCCGGCGATCTGGTTAGCGCCATGGACTGATGATGAACTGAGTAGCGGGGTTCTAATTTCGATCTATCAATCCTGATGTATTTTTCGTTTATTTCCTTATTCACTTTAAGAAACGGGACGAATCTTTCGGAAGCAATAGAATCGGTGCCCATTCTCAAGCTTCTTCTACCAGCCTTTCGTTCTGTTGCTAATGCCGTTTGTTGAATAGTAAACTCTAACTCAGTTAAATTATTAGAGATTGCATATCTGTTGCATCTTCAATACTGGTCATTGCAGCACCGAGAATAATAGCAAGTAATTACAAGCACAATGCCTGTGTGGATTCTTTGCCACGATATCACATGAGTATTCAGCCTCTTCTGCACCTTTCATCTCTCTCTCTCTCTCTCTCTCTCTCTCTTATTACTGGTTTGGTACGCTCCTCCCCTCGCCTCCCCACCCGAGAATTCTTCCCCTGCACTAACCTGGCCATCGCAGAGTACCAATATTTCTGGGATGTATTCCATTCTCCGTCTTCCTCTACAGTTTCTACCCTCTACAGTTCCCCCTAGAACGATGTTCCGGATGTCTTAGGACATGTCCCATCATCCTATCCCTCCTTCGTGTCATTGCTTCCCATATGTCCAATTCTTCGGCCTTTCTGCGGAGGACCCCCTCATTCCTTGCCTTATCAGTCCACTTAATCAGTCATATGCAGCACCATATATCAAACCCTTCGAATCTAAACTGGTTCGTTTTTCCCACTGTCCATCGTTCAGTACCGCATGATGCTTATCATCCAAACGTACAATGTCAGAAATTTATTCCTCAAATTGAGGACTATATTTGACACCAGTAGACTTCTCTTAGCCAGGAATGCCCTTTTTGCCTGCGCTAACCTGCTTTTGTTCTTCTTGCTTCGTCCATAACGTGTTGTTTTGCTTCCATGGTAACAGAATTCCTTAACGTCGTCTGTTTCGAAATCACTGCTAACTTTATTTTTTTTTCTAAATTGTAAATTAAATGACAAGGAAAAATAGTCACATCGTGGGACTGGAAAAGTTTCTTTGGATGACTATTCTTAGAATGTGAAACAATTTCTCTTTCTCCTTAAATCCTTTACGTTTCTTTTGGTTCTCACAATGAAACTTACTTTTCCATATAAATGCAAAGAATTCTATTTCTTGTCTAAATCCAATCACTTGCTTTTCGCCAGAACACGAGCTGCAAACAACGAATGCTATAGTACACAAGCACATCATCACTTAATTACATGTTCACTACATCATTTGAATACTTCTTTTTACGAGATATTGTGGGAGTAGACAATCTACATGGCACATAGACGTGACTACTTTCATTATTAGCGAACCTATAATTTCTCCCACCCTGCGTGAACCATGGACCTTGGTGTGGTAATATTTCGTCAGAACTACTGATAGCCTTGGAAGAACCAGCCACGACAAGACGGCTAAGACAGGTGCAATACCCTCAGACTTCAAGAAGAATGTAATAATTTCAGTTCCAAATCAAATAGATGTTGACAGGAGTAAATATTATCAAACTGATAGTCGTAGTTGCAAAGTACTAACAAGCTTTCTTTACGGAAGAATGAATAGGCTGGTAAAAGCCGACCTCGTCGAAGATCAGTTTTGATTTCGGAGACATGTAGAAACGCTCGAGGCAATACTGACCGTAAGAGTTATCTTAGAAGGTAGGTTAAGGAAAGGCAAACCACGTTTATAGCATTTGTAGACTGGAGCTGGAGGGGGTTTACATACAGAGAGCGAGCGGCTTTCTACAAATTGTACACAAACAATACGGCAGTTGTAAGAGTCGAGGAAAGGCATGAAAGGGAAGCAGTGGAGTGAGACAGGGTTGTAGCCTATTGCCAATATTATTCAGCCTGTACGTTGAGCAGGCAGTACAGAAACCAAAGAAAAACTGGGTGTAGTAATTGAAGTTCAGGCGGAAGCAATAAAAAAATCTGAGGTGTACTGACATAGTAATTCTCAGAGACAGCAAAGGAATTGGAAGAGCATTTGAACTGAATGAACAGTGTCTTGAAAGGAAGATATAAGATGAACATCAACAAAAGCGAAACAAGGATAACGGAATGTAGTCGAATTAAATCAGGTGATGCTGAGGGAATTAGATTAGGAAACGAGATTTTAAGTAACAGATGAATTCTGCTGTTTGGGTAGCAAAATAACTTATGATGGCCAAAGAAGACAGGATACAAAATGTAGACTGAGACTGGCAACAGCAAGAAAAGCGTTCCTGAAAAAAAAGTCATCAATATCGAATATAGATTTAAGTGTTAAAAATCACTTCTGAAAGTATTTTTCATCAATATTGAATATAGATTTAAGTGTTAAAAAATCTCTTCTGAAAGTATTTGTATGGACTGTAACCAAGTATGGAAGTGATACATGGACGATAAACAATTTAGATAAGAAGAGAACAGAAACCCTGAAGTGTGGTGCTACAGAAGAATTCTGAAGATTAGAGGGGTAGATCACGTAACCAATACTGAACAGGATAAATTTGGGAGAAAAAAAAATTGTGGCACAACGTGGCTAGAAGAAAGGACTAGTCCACAGGACACATTCTGAGACGTTAAGGGAGCATCAATATAGTATTGGATGGAAGAATGGGCGGTAAAAATTGTAGGAGACGAAGAGAAGAATACAGTAAGCAGATTCAAATGGATCTAAGAGGCAGTAGCTATTAGGAGAAAAGAGGTTTTCACGGGGCAGAGTAGCATGTAGAGCTGCATCAAACTAGCCTTCGGACTGAAAACCACATTAACAGTAACATTTTTTCAGTTTTACACGTTCAACTGTCCTCAATAAGAAAGCTTTTTTATTTAGGGGCTACCAGTTAAATAAAAAATCGCATATGCAATACGAGGAGCTGTCCAGCAGAAATTATTTAAGATTACTTTTTAAACTTTCTTTGCTAGTTGTCAGGTATTTTATGTTATTGGACAAATGATTGTAAATTTTTGTTGACGCATATTGAACGGTTTTCTGAGATACTGACAACATTAATAGTAAGTATTAAACTCTGCATTTTCTTCTAATGTTGTACGTACGGACATCACTGTTCTTTTCAGATTGTGGTGGATTGTTTATGACGAATTTGGTTGTAATTAAACTTCCGCCAATTTTGAAGACTCCCATGAAAAACGAGTTATCTTAGGGCAATGGAATTTTGTGGATACATTTGTGAGGACATGCTTAGAGAAAGAACGAATAAACCGTTGAAAGAAACACATTTTCACTACGACATGAGAGGGTAACGTTTCTTAATTGCGTATCGTGTTAACGTTCCAGGATACACACGTTACTCTATGTGACAACCATCTATGTACATTACAAGCTGGATCCGCACGAAAGACTGCTCTACTGCTGCCCCAAACATCTAAGATTGGATGTTGGCTACCTCCCTCATTATACTCATCCTGAGTGTACCGTTGATAAACCCGCCCTTCAAGTAATATTACAGGCAGAAATCATATGGGTCCAAATCTGGTGATCTTGGTGGCCACACATTCTGGAACTATCGGCCGATGAATCGGATTTCTCCAAAACTGTTAGAGTAACCGAGTGACCTGGCGGGCAGTACGTCGACACTGACGAATAGAGCAGCACTTTTGCTGTCGTTTTGGTAAAACAGCTTTGTGAGCCAAGCCCTTCTCACGTTATTCATACCCTTTGTTGACTGTCTAGAGCAGTAATGCACACTGATGCTTGTGTTTCAGCCCTACGACGCCGTACCAGTACCGGTGCTTAACGGCAATTCGTGGCACTAACACTACTACCAACGCAAATCCTGCAGTGCACAGTCTGAACATCATTTCTATAAAGTTGGGTACCCATACGGTAAATGTTTTTCAGTCTACACTGGAACAAGTTTAACTATAACGACAGAGCATATTGTAAAGATACGTTAAAACACATACATTCGTGAAAAGCTGCCTACAAGTCCACTGTTGGTGCAGTCAGTACTTTCTAAGTGATGAGTTACCTTGAAAAATTATTAAATACGATGTTAGCAAGCGAAAATAAGCGAAATGTGTTAAGAATTTGATTCGTTTGTTTTCAAGACTAGCAAACATACGAAGAGCAAGAGTAGATGACCTTGATTCTTTGTGCAGCTCAGTAATATGCTTTTCCCAGTTCAAGTTTTAATAAACATGTACACTCAAGACTTTGAATGATTGAACCCTCTTTATTGACCCCTGTTCATGTGCGGTGTGATTAAATTTGTAGGTGCAGGGTTTAATAAATAGAGCTGACAGCTCAGGCAGCAACAGTAGCTGCGCATCGAGTCGAACTGACTTTGGATCAAAGATAAAGCTACGTCATTTCATGTTTCTTAGTCCCACAACAGAGCTCATCAAACATACAGCTGCCAACTGGTGGCACATCAGTCTCTCAGCAACCAATGACTAGATGTTTTCAATAGGTAAGGTATCTGCAACAAACCAGTCTCAGGACTGAAGACAACAACAACAACAACAACAACAACAACAACATCTGGAGAATGTTAGTGGTGGGGGTCTTGGGAAGGTGCTACAAGGGAAACGCATTGTCCTGGAAGGGAACAGCCTTTCCAAGTCGAAGCTTATGCTCATATCTTTTGTAAATATTAAGTGGAGCCCTCGACGGCCACACTTACATGGTGATCAGCAATCAAGATTTGCTGTCGCCTCTGGTTTCGTTAGTATCTAGAAAGAACTCCGCTGAAAACGCAAGAAAAGCAGTGATTTATTTTCGTCTCACTTGTTAAGCATTTGTATCTTTCAGACAAGCGTCACTGATTTTACGCCAAAACGCAGCGGAGTGTACACAATGTCACCTCACAAACATGTTCTTCAGGCGCAGTTCCGACAGAATCCCGAAACAGTGGTTTATTGAGTTTATTAAGCGAGGAACTGAGGAAACGTACAGTCAGTTGCTTATGGAAAAACGGCAAAAAATAAACTTTTATTGTCTTCACATACGTTGTTCCAAAATGCACAGCATTTCTCGTTTCAGCATCTATCAATTGCCCATAAAATTACATTATTTCATCGAAAAGGTCTGTAGTCAGTGGAAAACACGGTAGATAATAAAGTTCCACATATTAACCAAATGGCAAAATACTCTCCTCCTTGCGTGATATCATTTGTCAACATCTCGTTTCCAGTTCTCAGACCGTTCGTGCGATACGAGACATGTTATGGATATTTATTTCTAGAGATCGCAAATAGGTGCACTACATAAAATCAATTTTCTCGAGACTTCCACTCAAGTCTAAAGAAAAATTCAATATCTTAACTAAATTTCCTACACAGCAAGAAACACCAAACGCAAAATCATAGCGACCCTCATTTTTCACTGCAAAATTCTTGGATTTCGCATACTGTCTTACTTAAATTCAAATACCACAACAACTATGACCATCAATGAAATGATGGGCACGTCAACATGTAACAGACATATAAAGCTAAAGTAACGTAATACCAAACAGTTCCTGTAAAACTGTTTGAGAAAGATTGTAGGGCGTGCACCTTGATTCCGTCAGCACAGCGCATCTCCAGCAAGCCGAAAGCGGGTCTCCCTTTCCGAACAAAGGAATAGACCCGCTCAGCGCTGCAGTTGAAAATTCGTCACTGCACACTGACCACCGTATCTCGCCCGGACTCTGGATCAGGCCAGCACGGAAAGCAAACCGTCTCGCGTTTTCTTGCTGTGGGGTAATGTCATGGACACCGCCATGAATGGGCATGTAGCCACCGGCCTTAATACGTCAGGAATGTAACGGCTGCTGCTCATATCACCGCCTGTGCGAACCAGAGAAAGATCGTTGTTGTGCATCCAATGGCACAGCATACCAATACTCCGAATGCTGAGCCAATTTGAGAACAGCGAACGCAATTTGACAACGTTTGTTTTCCTTGGAACCTTCACACATCCGTGCGTCCATCGCAATACTGCATGCAGAACTGAGATTGAAATGAGAATACGACGGAGTCCACTTCTGTATACAGTGTTTGTCTTTGGGTGTATCATTGTTGGTGCACTTCTCTCTCCTCTCGCATCAAGAAACCTCATAATAATGCTCATTGTGGTTCTCCAGAAGTCATTTCACTTTACGTGTGGACATCTGTTCAAATGGCTCTGAGCACTGTGGGACTTAACTGCTGTGGTCATCAGTCCCCTAGAACTTAGAACTACTTAAACCTAACTAACCTAAGGACATCACACACATCCATGCTCGAGGCAGGATTCGAACCTGCGACCGTACCGGACGCGCGGTTCCAGACTGTAGCGCCTAGAACCGCTCGGCCACTCCGACCGGCTATGGACATCTGTCTTTGTGCATACAAAAACAAATGTTTTATTTCAAGGTATGTGGTGTGACTGTACGAACTTGCACGACCAAGTCAGTAACATGTGTTCGGCGATAGTCACAGAGGGGCACTGGATTCCTGCTGGCGCTGATTATGGCCCTCCTGAACCTATCAATCCCATATTCACATGACTGTCGTACCAACACGAACAGCAGTATGCAGTCACAATAACCCGTCGTCCTGTACACCACGACCCTGCCGCCAGAGAATTTCGATATGGCCTGGGAGATGCTTCTTCTTTACATGATGCATTATACGACTCTGTCATGCGCAAGCGACAAGTATCGATAGTACCTGCGTTAAGTATATCTCTGGCCCGTTGCTTGCGCGATCAGAGGACGCTTCACCGCAATAGTGCCTGCGTAAACAGCAGCATACGGGATATAAGCTTGTCCTCAGCTAGCTGTAGTGTATACTAGCTCGCAGCTAGTTTCAGGTCCGTGTTGACTGAGGACGTGTGATGAGTGATCCGTGTTGGCCGAACATTTCTGGAAGGCGACGACCTTATATAAGAGAATGTTATCGGTGCCAACACAACGGTTGGAAACTTTACTGTCGCCGTTGAAGGCCGGCCGTGTTGGCCGAGCCGTTCTAGGAGCTTCAGTCTGGAATCGCGCGACCGCTACGGTCGCAGGTTCGAATCCTGCCTCGGGCATGGATGTGTGTGTGTGATGTCCTTAGGTTAGTTAGGCTTAAGTAGTTCTAAGTTATAGGGACTGATGACCTCAGACGTTAAGTCCCATAGTGCTCAGAGCCATTTGAACCATTTTTCACAGTTGAAGTAAATGAGGCTGTTTGAGGAACTGTTGCCTTCCCACATTGTGGACTATGGTGAGATCCTTTGGTAACAGGTTTAAATTTTGTGCTTTGTTGCGGCATCCTGGTACCCCCAGCGCCTACTTAGTTTTGGCCTCATTACTACGGTCTGGTGTACTGATCTAAAAGCACTCATTGGTATTATTCATGTTTTCGTAAATTGTTGCGAACGTCATCAGGTTTGTCTTGTGCTCGCCACGCTACTGAATGGCGTGAACGGCTTGTAGCGTCTTTAAGGTGCTTTCCTAATTTCAATCTGTAAATCTCTCGGTTTTTTCAGTTCCTACATGCGGTTTTCTTTAAGATGCTTTGTATTTTATTACCTTTTATTTGGTTTCTTCCATTTTAACGAAACTAGGGTTAAATTAGTCTCTGCTCATATAGACGTTTCGTTTAAATTTAGCGTTTAATGCTGGTCAAGTTGATTTTATATTTTGGCCTACTGAAGCTTGTGTATTGACTTACAGCTGAGTGACTTTTTTCATCCTGTTTATGTGTTGCACTATTAGTCATTATTTAAAGAATCATTTGTCACCGTCTTCACTATGACATTCACCAAACGGTTTTGCAGTGAGACACATAAGATGTAGCTATTTTGGTAAGGCGACTGGCCAGCTGCCTACCTAAGATCTGTGTTACCTGCCGTTTGCTGCCTTCTAAAACTAGCCGTCTGAGTTATTATTTGAAGTGCGCGTACGTATCTTGCGGTCTGCCAAGCCTAACCGATTCTGTTTGTGTCTCTGATCGGCTACTGCAGCTGTTCGCATCCTTGTTGCCCAGAGGGCGGGAAGCTTGTAACACGAATACGGTGAAAAATAACGAAGTGAAAATAAGCAGTGGAAAATGATGTGCACTGCAGGTTATTAAGCCTTTTTATCACCTAAACTGTGGTCCTCAAGGTATTTATACTCAGTGCATCTAGGTACTGCCGAAAATTGGTATGCATACTTCAGCTCCCACACATCACACAAGCTGGCACTGAATTTCACCGTTTTGGTTAGACGAAGATAACACGGACGCTATGAAATTAAAGTCCTTTACACTGTTCTGTATTTGCCACCTATACCTTCACTGATTATCTGGAAGTGTTTTAGCTAACCTTCTATAGATACTCCGTGGATGACGTTTATAGATATTGCTGTCCCCATTGTATTCTTCTTCTCAGCAGGTCAGGAATTCATTAATCTTATACTGAATGGTGCAAAGACGAACAATGGTGCAAAATAAAATCCCAAATTATTACTCGGTCGAAATAAAGGAACGGACACTGACTTAATTCTGGTCTTAAGTAAAATCGGTAAGCGGGTCGAAGGCTTCCATCCAGTCACTCACTGATCAGTCTGGCCTGGCAACGGAAGACAGCAAAACGAAAGCTGAAATTTTAAATTTAGCATTTGAGAAATCTTTCACACAGGAGCATCGTACAAACATATCGCCGTTTGAGTCTCGTACAGATTCCCGTATGGAGGACATAGTAATAGACATCCCTGGGGTTGTGAGGCAGCTGAATGGGTGGAAAATAAATAAATCGCCAGGGCCTGACGGGATTCCAATTCGGTTTTACAGAGATTACTCTACTGCATTGGCGCCTTACTTAGCTTGCATTTATCGCGAATCTCTTGGCCAACGTGAAGTCTCGAGCGACTGGAAATTGTGCACATGACACCTGTATATAAGAAAGGTAGATGTTCGGATCGTCAAAATTATAGACCAATATCCTTAACATCGGTTTGTTGCAGGATTCTCGAACACATTCTCAGTTCGAATATAATGAATTTCCTTGAGACAGAGACGTTATTGTCCATGCATCAGCACGGCTTTAGAAAGCATCGCTCCTGCGAAACGCATCTCGCCCTTGTTTCACTATGATATCTTGCGAACCATGGGTGAAGGGTATCAGACGGATACCATATTCCTAGACTTCCGGAAAGCGTTTGACTCGGTGCCCCACTGCAGACTCCTAACTAAGGTACGAGAAATGGGATTGGTTCCCAAAAATGTGAGTGGCTCGAAGACTCCTTAAGTAATAGAACCCAGTACAGCGTCCTCGATGGTAAGTTTTCATCGGAGGTGAGGGTATTATCTGGCGTGCCCCAGGGAAGTGTGGTAGGTCCGGTGTTGTTTTCTATCTACATAAATGATCTTTTGGATAGGGTGGATAGCAATGTGCGGCTGTTTGCTGATGATGCTGTAGCGTACGGTAAGGTGTCGTCGTTGAGTGACTGTAGGAGGATACAAGAGGACTTGGACAGGATTTGTGACTGGTGTAAAGAATGGCAGCTAGCTGTAAATATAGATAACTGTAAATTAATGCAGATGAGTAGGAAAAAGAATCCCGTAATGTTTGAATACTCCATCAGTAGTGTAGCGCTTGACACAGTCACGTCGATTAAATATTTGGGCGTAACATTGCAGAGCGATATGAAGTGGAACAAACATGTAATGGCAGTTGTGGGAAAGGCGGATATTCGTCTTCGGTTCATTGGTAGAATTTTGGGAAGATGTGGTTCGTCTGTAAAGGTGATCGCTTATAAAACACTAATACTACCTATTCTTGAGTACTGCTAGAGCGTTTGGGATCCTTATCAGGTCGGATTGGGGGAGGAAGTAGAAGCAATTCAGAGGCAGGCCGCTAAATTTGTTACTGGTGGGTTTGATCATCACGTGAGTGTTAAGGAAATGCTTCAGGAACTCGGGTGGGAGTCTCTGGAAGAAATGAGGCGTTCTTTTCGTGAATCACTACTGAGGAAATTTAGAGAACCAGCATTTGAGGCTGACTGCAGTACAATTGTTCTGCCGTCAACTTACATTTCGCGGAAAGACCACAAAGATAAAATAAGAGAGATTAGAGATCGTACAGAGGCATATAGACAGTCATTTTTCCCTCGTTTGGGAGTGGAACAGGGAGAGAAGATGCTAGTTTTGATACGAGGTACCCTCGGCCGCGCACCGTATGGTGGATTGCGGAGTATGTATGTAGACGTAGATGTAGAAGATGCCACAAATGCCTCTCCAAATTTATTCAAGCTTATGTCTTCTACTCCTCACTTCTGATTGCTCCAAATGGCTCTGAGCACTATGGGACTTAACATCTATGGTCATCAGTCCCCTAGAGCTTAAAACTACTTAAACCTAACTAACCTAAGGACATCACACAACACCCAGCCATGACGAGGCAGAGAAAATTCCTGACCCCGCCGGGAATCGAACCCGGGGACCCGGGCGTGGGAAGCGAAAACGCTACCGCACGACCACGAGATGCGGGCTCTGATTGCTCCATCGCAACATCTAATGAAAGCTCGCCTTAATTAAAACATCTAACTTTTCTCATGAAAATTATTGAATTTGTTGAATTTATAAAATGATTGTTCTCAGTAGAAGCAAGACCATCGCTATGGTTGAAAGTTAAAATTTAATGGTGACCTGAAAAAGCAAATTGTAAGAGATATGAGGCTTGGCGCCCCGTCCGAACGGTTACTCCCCGTTGCTCCTGCATGGGAAACCTCTCGAACGTTCCGTGTTCCCACACTACGTGACCATCTGGCGTCGTCACCCAATAACTTCATGTCAATCTGACGTTTGTTGCATACCCTGTTCATCGTGTTGCAATTTTATTGGAAAGCAGCGTATGTACCGACAGCACATATTCTCAGTTTTACGTGACTAACTGTAGATTCTTAGCTATTTCCTGGGTATTGTAAGATAAACTCCCACTTCGTTGCTGTGATCTTCAGTCCGAAGACTAGTTTGATGTAGTTCTTCGCGCTAGTCTATTCTGTGCAAGCCTCTTCACCTCCGGATTTTTGTCGCAACCTTCATGCCTTTGAACCTTTCCACTGTCTTGGTCCCTTGGCCTGCCTCTACACTTTTTACCGCTGCACTTTCCTCTCAAATCAAACTGACAATTTCTTCGTGCTTCAGAATGTTTCCAGTCAACAGATCACCTCTCATACATTTTTCATTTCAGTTAGATTCAGTAGAGGCTACACTCCAATCAAATACCTTCAAAAAATTCTTCCTAAAACTTAAGTTTAGGGTCGATATTAACAGTTCCTCTTTTTCAGGAATTTTTTTCCTTGCTACAGTCACTCTGCATTTCATATCCTCTCTAATTCGGCCATCATCAGTCAGTTTGCTGCCCAAACAACAGGACTCATCTACTACTGTTAGTGTCTCATTTCTTAATCTAATTCCTCCAGCCTCGCTTACTTTCACTACGTTCCCTCACTCTTGTTGTTGTTCAGCTTGCAAGACACTATCCATTCTGTTCAACTGCTCTTACAATGTCATCTGCAAAACCCCAGTTCTCATTTCTTCACACAACGCATTAATTTGTTCTCCAACTCTCTCTCTCTCTCTCTCTCCCCTCTTTTTACGCTTGCTCATGGCGTGGACTGAATAACATTGAGAATAGGCTACAACCCTGTCTCATTCCATTCTCAACCACTGCTTCCCGTATTTGCCCATCGACTTTTGTAACTACCGTATGGTCTCTGTACACAATGTATGAAATCTTTCGTTCCCCGTATTTTGTCAGAACGATCTCAGAAATTTGGAACAGTGTAATCCAGTCAACATTGTGAAAAGCTTTCTCTAATTCTATAAGTGCTACAAACATATTTTTGCCTTTCTTGAACCTGCCTTCTGAGATAATTCGTAGGATCTGTAAAGCCTCACGCGTTTCTACATTTCTCCGAACCCAAACTGATTTTCCCCGACATCGGCTTCTGCCAGTTCTTACATGCCCCTGTAAATAATTCCCCTCAATATTTTGCAATAATGACCTATTAAACTGACAGTTCGGTAGTATTAGCACCTGTCAACATCTGCTTTATATGCAATTGGAATTATTTCTCATATATCTTGCACAAAGAACAAAAAATTGTTTTATGGATGGCTCTCCCAAGCGTCTCAGTAATTCTGAGGCAACGTTGACTACTACAGTGCCCTCGTTTCATCTTAGATTGTTCAATGTCCTGTCAAATTCTTCTCGCAGTATCACATCTTCATCTACTTCTCTTTCTGCAAGCTGCAGTTAAAAGAAAACAAGACAAATGGGAAAAAAAGTAAGTAAACTGTTTATTATTTCAAAAATATTCTCCATAGCTGTTAATACATTTATTCCACTGTGAAACAAGATGGTCAGCGCCTTCATGGAAAAATGTTTGCTGTTGTCTAGGGAACGACGATAGTAGCCAGGAGTGGATCTCTTCGTCCGAAGTCGATGGCTACAAATGTCTTTCTTCAGGTGGGCGGAAATTATCCTGCAATAGATTGATACTGTCCGTCAACATTCGTGGGCGTTTCAAATAGGCGCTCTACAGTTTTTACAAAGTGTGTGTGTGTGTGTGTGTGTGTGTGTGTGTGTGTGTGTGTGTGTGTGTGTGTGTGTACTGCTGTGCGAAGCAGTCTCGAACACTCACCAAGCGATTTCCACATTTTCTGAGCCCTAAAGATTGACATTCGTGGCCGTGTATTTGCCTCAATGTGTAGGGGCAAGCCTGGGTACAGTCACGGTTCCGTAGGCAACCGCAAACTTTTTTCTATGAAGGCATTGATCGTCTTGTCTCACAGTTGGATAAATGTATTAACAGCTATGTCGATTACTTTGGAGTAATAAACAGTTTACCTAATTTTTTTCATCTGTCTCGTTTTCATTTTACGGCCTCTTATATAATATTGTCTTTACGTTCATTCCCTTGTGGAGCTCCTCTACACATTCCTGAAACAATCAACTTCTCCTTTTTTGCTTAGTATTGACTTGGCTTCTGAGCTTTTGATATTCATACAGCTGCAGCTGTTTTTTCAGAAGATTTGTTTAATCTTCTTACTGGCGGTGTCTACGTTTCCCTTAATTTCATATCTTCTACAGCCTTGCGTTTATTCTCTAGCCGTTGCTGCTTTGCCATTTTGCGTATTTCTGTCAGTTTCACTTTTTACACTTCTGTATTGCCTTCGGCCATCTTCATTTGCTCCATCAATTAAATTCAGTACTGCTGCTTTATCCAAGGATTTGTACTAGGTCTTGTCTTTTTCTTGTCTTTTATCTAAATGTCTTCTGCCTTCATTATTTCAGCTCTCGAAGCTACTCATTCGTCTTCTACTGCACGCCTCTCCGCAGTTCCAGTCCCTCTGAAACTCACCATAACATCTGGTTCTTTCAACTTATCCAGGTCCCATCTTCTTAATTCCTTATCTTTTTGCAATTTCTTATATTTTAAACTCGTGGTGAATAAAATATGGTCAGAGTGCATATCTCCTCCTGGAAATGGCTTACGGTCTGAAATCTTCTTTAGAAACCTCTGCCTTACCATTGTATAATCAGTCTAAAATCTGCCAGTCTCCAGGTTTCTTCCACTTGAGCAACTTTCTTACATAATTCTTAAACCAAATGTCATCAATGATTAATTTATGCTCTACATAAAGTTCTATTAGGCGAGTTCCTCTTTCATTCTTTCCCCACCAGTCCATAAATGGTTCAAATGGCTCTGAGCACTATGGGACGTAACTTCTGAGCAACTTTCTTACATAATTCTTAAACCAAATGTCATCAATGATTAATTTATGCTCTACATAATGTTCTATTAGGCGAGTTCCTCTTTCATTCTTTCCCCACCAGTCCATAAATGGTTCAAATGGCTCTGAGCACTATGGGACTTAACTTATGAGGTCATCAGTCCCCTAGAACTTAGAACTACTTAAACCTAACTAACCTAAGGACATCACACACATCGATGACCGAGGCAAGATGCGAACCTGCGACCGTAGCGGTCGTGCGGTTCCAGACTGCAGCGCCTAGAACCGCTCGGTCACACCGGCCGGCCCACCAGTCCATATTATCCTGTTATTTTTCGTTCTTTCTTTTTCTACTCTACGAGACCATTAAATTTTTCTCTCCTTTAACTTTTAATTAAATTCTTGTATCTCATAACACACTCTTTCAGTCTCTTTTTCGTCTGCGGAGCTAGTTGGCACATACACTTGTACTTCTATGGTTTATGTTGGCTTTGCGTCTGTCTTAGCTACAATAATGCGTTTGCTACGCTGTTAGTAGTAGCTTACCCGCATTCTTATTTTCTTATTCATTATTTGACCCAGTCGTGCATTATCCCTATACGATTTTATAAATTGTACCTCCCTGACCATAATTCCCATTCTTCTTGCCGTTGCAAGTAATTAACAGTATATCTAACTTCAGTCTATCGATGTCCTCTTTTTAATTCTCTAACCTCCCCACTCGAGTATGGAACTAACATTCCACACTCCGTACGTGGAGTGCCAGTTTTGTTTCTCCTGATGACGACATCCTGCTGAGTAATTCCCATTCTATACCTTAATTCCATCTTCATTCAACCATACATAACAACTGAATCCGCTAGGGGAAAATAACGGGTGTATTTTCTCCTTGTTTTCAGCCATTCGCAATACCAACTCAGCAAGACGATGTCAGCTGATGTTACAAGGTGAAGTAAGTCAATTATTCAGATTGTTCTCCAGCAGCTTCTGAAAAGGCTGCTGCCCATCTTCCCATGTTCAGGGAACCACGTGTTTTTCAGTCCTCTCCAATGATTACCCCACTCCACCTTCCCCTCGAGAGCGCCATTTGATTATATATAAGGCGCAGGAATTTGTATCGCTGAGGCCTTCAAGCAACCCCACCTCGGCAAGTTCCGTAGTTCAATGGTTCAAATGAGTCTGAGCACTATGGGACTTAACATCTTAGGTCATCAGTCCTCTAGAACTCAGAACTACTTAAACCTAACTAACCTAAGGACATCACACACATGCACGCCCGAGGCAGGATACGAACCTGCGACCGTAGCAGTCCTGCGGTTCCGGACTGCAGCGCTAGAACCGCACGACCACCGCGGCCGGCTAGTTCCGTAGTTTTCTGGGCGCGCAGTCCGGAACCGTGCGACTGCTACGGTCGCAGGTTCGAATCCTGCCTCGGGCATGGATGTGTGTGTTGTCCTTAGGTTAGTTAGGTTTAAGTAGTTCTAAGTTCTAGGGGATTGATGACCACAATAGTTGAGTCCCATAGTGCTCAGAGCCATTGGAACCATTTAGTTCCGTAGTTTTTGGAGGGATATTACCGTGTCAAAATTAATTTACGGTAATCGGAATTAATTTAGTTGGAGATCAGGGCTCAGATACAGGTAAATGCTGGAAGTATAAGAGCGTTCATTGAAGGGTCAGTACCCAATTCCCATCCCGGCTTAGACTCAAATGGATGTTGATTATTGTTCGTTTCAGTTTGAAACGGTATGCTATATAACAAGGCTCAGTGGTCAGTAATCTCGAATGAGTCACATACGTAAATGCAGTTTCTGTTTATATGACAAGCACTTCAACTCTAACACGTCTGTTGAACAAAATGAGCATGGACTCCCCAACATCGATCATGCAAAACCCAACTGATAGTTTTCTCACATGACATCCTGAAAGCTGTGTCTCAAAGCAGTTAGATGGATACAGTATTTCTTATTTTCGAAAAATCATTTCACTCAGTGCTGCACAGTAGCTTATTAACGGAAGTAATATCATGTGGAATATGAAACGAAAGTTGTCGATAGGATGAAGATTCCTTGGTAGACAGAATGCATTGTTTCACCTCTAACACTATACTCACACAAGTACAGAAATAACTACGTGCGTGTTCTATAAGTGTGTGTTGGCACCTGTGCTGTTTACATCGTATATTATAGACCTGACATAGGGTAGTTGAGGTAACACCCTGCAATTTTCAGTGGTCAATGAAGGGTAGATTCCTTGCGATTTTAAACTGAATTATAGTTAGGGCTGTTACCTATGTAACTTTTGTATATTTAATCTTGCGCACTGTAACTGGAGTAAACTGAGCTGCTATTCTTTTTATTCGTGTAACTGTATTGTAATCCTGAACAATACAACTGGTGTAACTACGAAATCACTATATGATAAAATGAGTCCTCCAAACTTAAAGTGTACAGTTATATTTTTAATTAACTTTGCCAAAATAATTAGAAAACCAAATTGTAAAGTAAATAAGCTATTCTGTGAAACTACGAATTGTGCAAGAGTGAGCAATGACATCTCAGTATGTGACTTGTGATACCAACACAAAGCTGTCAAAATTATAATGCTCTATAAAATTGCTAGTCAAATTTTGAAATCAAATTTTGAAAGAGTAAAGCATCAAAATGTTACTGTAAAAATTCCTCGCGAATTTACGGACGCGATCTGACTAAACAAAATTCCAAACCCAGAATAATGCACACGCAGATGTAATACTACACTGTGAAATTAATGTACTCTGATAAGAACTTTACCTAATCTGACCCTGATAATAATTTTTAAATGCAGATCTTAACTGTCTTGACGTCAGTGTAAAATCAGCCCTAATAAATTTTCATAGCTTACCTGTAGCAACGGAAACTCAGTGCTGCTCGAAGTGACGAAAAAACAAAGTAGAGAGCAGCAGCAAGCTAGCTAAAAAGAAAGTAAAGTGCAATGCAAGGACATGCAACTATTCTAAGTAGGTCATGCTTTGACTTTACTTTTTGTGCAGCTATTCCGCTCAGTGCAATACGGCGACACACACAAGCATAAATCGCAAGGAGACGGTGGTGAATTTGAACGCGCTAAATGATTCAAAATGATTTACCATTTGAAAAACTGTATTACAATGATCTTTGCAAAATTATCTTTTACAACAAAATACTGCTCTTCAGTGTGATCAATTACTGAGATGGCAAAGGAGTGGCAAACCCAAAATTATTCTTGTCTGAGAAAAGAAACCAATTTCCCAACACAGTAAAGAGGAACTCTATTAAAACCTTTCGTTACTAACACACATCACAATTACACACTAAGAAGCAGTGCAGCAACGACTGTACCTGGACATATTCACTTCCGAAGCTACTATTTACCAAATTATATTTAAAAATTCATCTTCCTCTGTATCTTTGTGCTCTGTAACGGATTTCAAGGCAGTTCAGTAGCGAGCCAACACCCGATTCCTTCACTAGTTTCTCTTAGAATGGTTACTGCAACGATAATAAAACTGACAACCAAAGATCATAGAGCTCGTACTCAGAACGTCTGTTGCGTAACGTATGATGTATCGAATACCTATGGAAAATATTTAGCGTACAAATATGAATATCACACATCCAATGACCGCATAAAGTTCACATCACTTTTCTTGAATGCCAGTAATACCCCCATAACCTTACACCTCTAACTCATTCGAATTCCAGTTATCTGACTATTAATTGCAGGGAAAATTACAATTTAGGTAAAGCAAAAATTGCACGTTTTTATCCCACAAACTGGGGTAAAGCCCCGCGTTGCGGGTCTTTGTCCCATCTGAGATAAATATGGATAAAAAGGGATGATTTCATAGCAAAAACACCTGGAATAATCCTTTGTAACATGGTTGCATTGTAGTTAAGTTACCCAACACAATACTGAACTGAAATGCGTTGTAAATTTGAACACAAAGCTTAAAAGTACCGGGTGATCAAAAACTCAGTATAAATTTGAAAACTGAATAAATCACGGAATAATGTAGATAGAGAGGTACAAATTGACACACATGCTTGAAATGACATGGGGTTTTATTAGAACCAAAAAAATACAAACGTCCAAAAATGTCCGAAAGATGGCGCTTCTTCTGATCAGAATAGCAATAATTAGCATAACAAAGTAAGACAAAGCAAAGACGTTCTTTACAGGAAACGCTCAATATAGTCAACCATCATTTCTCAACAATAGCTGTAGTCGAGGAATAATGTTGTGAAGAGCACTGTAAAGCATGTCCGGAGCTATGGTGAGGCATTGGCGTCGGATGTTGTCTTTCAGCATCTCTAGAGATTTTGGTCGATCACGATACACTTGCGACTTCAGGTAACCCCAAAGCCAATAATCGCGCGGACTGAAGTGTGGGGACTTCGGAGGCCAAGCATGACGAAAGTGGCGGCTGAGCACATGACCCTCACCAAACGAGGCGCGCAAGAGATCTTTCACGCGTCTAGTAATACTTTTTTTTGTTCTAATAAAACCTCATGTCATTCCAAACATGTGTGTCAATTTTTACCTCTCTATCTACATTACTCCGTAGTCTATTAAGTTTCCAAATTTATACTGACTTTTTGATCACCCATTACTAGCACACAAATAATTCATTCTGCTGGGCCAAGGGTGGACGAACCTGGGTGCACAATGGCAAAACGTCATTTTTTCGGGCTGAATCCAGGTTCTGTTTACAGCATCATGGTGGTCGCATCCGTGTTTGGCGACGTCGTGGTAAACGCACACTGGAAGCGTGTATTCGACATCGCCATACTGGCGTATCACCCGGCGTGATGGTGTGGGATGCCATTGGTTACACGTCTCGGTGACCTCTTGTTCTCATTGACGGCACTTTCAACAATGGACGTTACATTTCAGATGTGTTACGACCCGTGGCTCTACTCTTCATTCGATCCCTGCGAAACCCTACATTTCAGCAGGATAATGCACGACCGCATGTTGTAGCTCCTGTACAGGCCTTTCTGAATACAGAAAATGTTCGACTGCTGCCCTGTCCAGCAGATTCTCCAGATCTCTCACCAATTGAAAACGTCTGGTCAATGGTGGCCGAGCAACTGGCTCGTCACAATACACCAGTCACTACTCTTGATAAACTGTGGTATCGTGTTGAAGCTGCATGGGCAGCTGTACCTGTACACGCCATACAAACTCTGACTCAGTGCCCAGGCGTATCAAGGCTGTTATTACGGCCAGAGGTGGTTGTTCTGGATACTGATTTCTCAGGATCTATGCACCCAAATTGAGTGAAAATGTAATCACATGTCAGTTCTAGTATAATATATTTGTCCAATGAAGACCCGTTTATCATTTGCATTTCTCTTGATGTAGCAATTTTAATAGTCCATAGTGTATTTTACAGCCCCCTAAAAAGAAAAGACTGCTTAAAACGCGCACAGAGGCTTTTAAGCATTCATTATTCTAGCGTTCGAGACGCAAACTGAACAGCAAGAAACAGTAACTACTGTGTAAAGAGCCTATACTTCAAGTCTGAGAGTTGAATGAAAAGTAATGCCTCTACCTTCGTTAATTGGGTTTGTATGGAAATATTTTAATGAATCAAACTCACAAATAATCCCGAGAATGTGATCTTTAATTACCAATAATCACTTTTCGATGTAATCACCATCCAATTGGATACATTTCTGCCAACGGTGAACAAGTTTTCTGAAGCCGTCACGGAAGAAGTCGACACTCTGTTTTCTGCTACGACAGTCTCACAGTTCTCTCAACGTCTTCATCAGAAGCATAATGATGTCCCGGCAAATCATCTTTCATTATCGGGAACAGATGGAAGTCAGACGGTGCTAAATCTGGACTGTATGGAGGATGCTTTACGGTGGTGAGATTCAGTCTCTGAAGTTCTGCTGTCGTGGCACGTGAAGTGTGTGGTCTGGCATTCTCATGCTGCAGGAAAACATTTCCCTTTTCCTTTCGGGCCCTTGTTATCCGTCGTTTCAGAGTTTGTCTGTCAACATTTTGCTTGTGAAACTCGGTGGTTGCTGTCACAGGCCGTCCAAGTCTTTGTTCGTCACGCAGGTCATGTTCCTGCCTCAACATCTTCAAACTTACTCGCCAAACGACGCACAATACTCACATCAACACGATCACCATAAACTGCTTTCATTCTCTGATGAATCTCCTTTAGGGGGACTCCTTCTGTTGTCACGAATTCAATGACTGCACGTCGCTTAAATCGCATTGATCGACCGTCCACGCAGGGTTCCATACTTTACCCTGTAAGAACACAACCGTTCAATGCTAGGGCTTCCCGCCAAGTGGAGCTCTAGAGAAGAAGCTACGGAACAAGCCAGTACCGGTCGCATACCAATGCTACTAACTATTGAAGAGCTACGAAGGTGGAGGCGTTACTTTTCAGTCAACCCTCGTAATAGTGAGGTTCCTGACTGTGTAAATCTAATCTGAAAGGGGGTGCCTGTTATTAATTATCCGAGCGTATCTGCTGTTATTAAATGAAAATCTAAGATGCGCCAAATCTACTTTTCGTCAACTGTTCGTTCACTCTACGTTCAATGGACATTCCGAACTCCGGGTCGATTACAGAACATTTAAGCCCTTTAACTTTCAGAGATTTAACTAAATAATTGCATACAATGCTAAACGTAAATTCAGTACGACCGTATAGAGACTACTTTATTTGTTTTATCTCTGAATCCGCTCTGAGAACAACACCGTCACAAAATATTTGTCCTCCCAGCGGAAAGGAATTCGAAATCATAAGACTGATTTATTTCCACATTTTTTACTGCACAAGATCTTAGCGGAACGTTATATTATTAAATGTTACTGATCTAGCTCCTCACTGATACCTACGATCGGAGGGTAAAATTCATTTGTGAAATGATCAGCATTGCAAAGTCTCATTACGCGGCGGGAAACAGGTTGCACTTAAAGAAATATTTCTTATCATCTACGTCCATGGAATCAACAGTTGCCAGAGGAGCCAGAGGTGAAAATGTTGACGTGCATCTGCAGTAGTTCGCAACAGAATTTTTTTACATACTTACAAACAACACGCAAGTACTACGGAGATTCTTCGTGATCTCAATTGGGAATCACTGTAAGGAGGGCGACATTCTTTTCGAGGAGCACCAAAATAAAAGTTCGAGGACCGGCATTTGAGGCTGACGGCAGAACAATTTTAGTGCCGCCGACGTACGATTCGCGCAAGGACCACGAAGATAAGATTCGAGAGAATAGAGCTCAAACAGAGGAACACAGACAGTGGTTTTCCCTCGCTCTATCTGCGACTGGAACAAGAAAGGAATTGTCTAGTAGTGGTGAGGGACAACCTCCGCCACGCACAGTATCCGCCATGCATTTAGATGTAGATGCATTTAGGTGTAGATGCAGATCTGAATCCAATACCGGTTAGGAGAGCTCATTCTGATTGGTGGGCCGACAGCTGATAGCTGGAATGACTGCAATTAAACGCCTGATTAGGACTGACGTGGAGCAGCCACTAAAGTGCCTACGTAGACCTGAAGTCATTTCACTGAGGTTCACTCGAAAATAACGAACTTCACACAAACAGGGTAATTTAAATATGTTCAAGCACTCACATTTGCTGAAGGAAGGAATGTCAACTAATTGAAATGCTTCCTATACGGCACTGTGGTCATATTCTGTCTTCGAACTTCGAATTTTTCGGGATAAAACTAAACGTTTGTAGTTTTGAATTTAAAATCTTAATACTGTATAGGGCTGTGAGTGAAATGGTACGTAATAATATAATGAGAATCTGCACTGGTCACCACTTAAAACCGTGGGCAACATAAGACCTACTTACCCTTCTTCTCACCACCTAGTAATGGCAAAGGACTCGTTGGCCGCTACCTTAGTTCCGGTGCATACACTCGGCCTGAGCAGGTAATGGTCCAAAAATTCTGATTAATTTTTCGGATAGAGCTATTTATTACTCGTAACCTGAGACCTTTCCTTTACAACTTGTTACAGCTGCTATGAGATGACCGATTCAAACTGTGACTCATTAATATTATAGTCATATGATACTGAGTTGTTTCGTTTCGTGAAGTGCACAACAATTTTAAATTTCTGAAAATTAAAAGTTCGTTACCAGTTTTTGCACCACTTTGAAATCTTATCGAGTTCAGACCGATTATTTATATGGTTTTCTTCAAATGGTTCAAATGGCTCTGAGCACTATGGGACTTAACATCTGTGGTCATCAGCCCCTAGAACTTAGAACTACTTAAACCTAACTAACCTAAGGACATCACACACATCCATGCCCGAGGCAGGATTCGAACCTGCGACCGTAGCAGTCGCGCGGTTCCCTTCTGTGCGCCTAGAACCGCTAGACCACAACGGCCGGCGTGGTTTTCTTCAGACAGTTCTTCAATACTTATCATCTGTGAAAGTCCGAGGTTACTACTAATATTATCTCCAAGGTCGTCAACATATAATGGTGTTCAGAACTTAAGGACGAAAGTAACTCTCATATGCTGTGTCATTGCCAAGTGACATAGCTCTTTGAAACCTGAACCACACGAGGAAAGAACTGTACAGCGTAGTGATGAAGGTAACTGAAAGAAGTGCGTAATGAGACGAACAGAAGTGACAATTTTATTCAAATTCAATAACAGGTCACTGTGATTTATGATTGTCGTCTGGATATTACAGAAGACCGGACATGCTCTTAATAGGATGTGTGATCACTAAGGCCCAGATATTTAGGTTTTTATAAAGTGGATTTTAATCCTTTGTATTCTTGAAATAGTCATTTTGAGGTTTAAACAAACTATTTAACATTTGTGGTCTTGTAATAAGAAATACGATGAACACTGATATTAAGGTAAATTTTTTTTATTATGATTTGACATTGTTACTCTATGAGCAAACAAACTATTTAACATTTGTGGTCTTGTAATAAGAAATACGATGAACACTGATATTAAGGTAAATTTTTTTTATTATGATTTGACATTGTTACTCTATGAGCATCATTTCAAAAGTACTGCATACTCCGCGTGCACGAACGTTACAGTGTCGTAATCATGTTGAAATTCATGTCAGTGGTGAGCTAGGCTTTAAGCGTCACGGCCTTATATGTGTTTGCTGGTTCGTGTGGCTGAGTCGTGAGTAATTCAGTTTTAAAATAGCTCAAACAGAGTGAAAAGAGCCTAACGGTAATTTGCAACGCTTCGTGAGAGGTGTGTGGGAACAGTGTAGAGGGTCGTAGCACAGAACCACGGTGGTCTGTACGTTTCCCTTATGGTCGGGCAGGCACTGAAAACACCACAAGAAGTGAATGGCTATCAAATGCAAGAGACTAAACCTCTCAGAATACTGTTAATGACATTTTGGAAGAAGACTGACGAAAAACATGTGAGGAAATGCATATGAGGCCAGAATGTCTGTTACTTCGGTTTACAACACTGTAACTGAAAAAGTTAAAGTAACTCGACATCGCTTGCAGCGCCTGTCCTAGACGACTTGAAAACTGTGGGCTTGTTAGATGAGTCCCGATTTCAGTCGGTAAGAGCTGATGGTAGGGTTCGAGAGTGGCGCAGGTCCCACGAAGGCACAGACCCATGTGGTCAACAAGGCACTGCGTAAATTAGTAGTGTCTCCATAATTATATGGGCTGTGTTTACATGGAAAGGAATGGTTCACTGGTCCAACTCAACCGGTCAATAACTGTAAATTTTTATTTTTGGTTGCTTGGAGATCATTTGCTGGCATTCTTCAACTTATTGTTCCCAAAACAACGATGGAATTGTCATCCGGCCGCAGATGTTCGTGATAGGTTTGAAGAACACTCTGGACAATTCGACCAAATGACTGGCCAACCAGGTCGCCCGAAACGAATCGTATCGAACGTCTATGAGACATAATCGAGAGGTCAAATCGTGCACAAAGTCCTGCTCTGACAACACTTTCGCAGTTATAGACGGCTATACTTCTGACTTTGAGTCCATACCACGTCGTGTTCCTGCACTACGCTGGGAAAAAGGACGCCCGACACGATATTAAGGATTATCCCACAAATTTGGTCACCAGTGTAACAAGTAATGTTATGTAACATTTTGGTTCTGCAGTACACAGTTAACCAAATTTCTAAGTTTTGCAAAGTGAAATTTAGTCCATTGTCTCTCAGTACGTTTTTGTACGAGGAGAAGGAGACCATCAGACAAGTTAATCAAGGATCTTGATGCTTCTTAGAAGAAGAGGTATCCAATGGTAAGACTGACTTTCGAAACCATCTACACTCCTGGAAATGGAAAAAAGAACACATTGATACCGGTGTGTCAGACCCACCATACTTGCTCCAGACACTGCGAGAGGGCTGTACAAGCAATGATCACATGCACGGCACAGCGGACACACCAGGAACCGCGGTGTTGGCCGTCGAATGGCGCTAGCTGCGCAGCATTTGTGCACCGCCGCCGTCAGTGTCAGCCAGTTTGCCGTGGCATACGGAGCTCCATCGCAGTCTTTAACACTGGTAGCTTGCCGCGAAAGAGTGGACGTGAACCGTATGTGCAGTTGACGGACTTTGAGCGAGGGCTTATAGTGGGCATGCGGGAGGCCGGGTGGACGTACCGCCGAATTGCTCAACACGTGGGGCGTGAGGTCTCCACCGTACATCGATGTTGTCGCCAGTGGTCGGCGGAAGGTGCACGTGCCCGTCGACCTGGGACCGGACCGCAGCGACGCACGGATGCACGCCAAGACCGTAAGATCCTACGCAGTGCCGTAGGGGACCGCACCGCCGCTTCCCAGAAAATTAGGGACACTGTTGCTCTTGGGATATCGGCGAGGACCATTCGCAACCGTCTCCATGAATCAGGGCTATGGTCCCGCACACCGTTAGGCCCTCTTCCGCTCACGCCCCAACATCGTGCAGCCCGCCTCCAGTGGTGTCGCGACAGGCGTGAATGGAGGGACGAATGGAGACGTGTCGTCTTCAGCGATGAGAGTCGCTTCTGCCTTGGTGCCAATGATGGTCGTATGCGTGTTTGGCGCCGTGCAGGTGAGCGCCACAATCAGGACTGCATACGACCGAGGCACACAGGGCCAACACCTGGCATCATGGTGTGGGGAGCGTTATCCTACACTGGCCGTACACGTCTGGTGATCGTCGAGGGGACACTGAATAGTGCACGGTACATCCAAACCGTCATCGAACCCATTCCTAGACCGGCAAGGGAACTTGCTGTTCGAACAGGACAATGCACGTCCGCACGTATCCCGTGCCACCCAACGTGCTCTAGAAGGTGTAAGTCAACTACCCTGGCCAGCAAGATCTCTGGATCTGTCCCCCATTGAGCATGTTTGGGACTGGATGAAGCGTCGTCTCACGTGGTCTGCACGTCCAGCACGAACGCTGGTCCAACTGAGGCGCCAGGTGGAAATGGCATGGCAAGCCATTCCACAGGACTACATCCAGCATCTCTACGATCGTCTCCATGGGAGATTAGCAGCCTGCATAGCTGCGAAAGGTGGATATACACTGTACTAGTGCCGACATTGTGCATGCTCTGTTGCCTGTGTCTATGTGCCTGTGGTTCTGTCAGTGTGATCATGTGATGTATCTGACCCCAGGAATGTGTCAATAAAGTTTCCCCTTCCTGGGACAATGAATTCACCGTGTTCTTATTTCAATTTCCAGGAGTGTATATGGTGATGTAGGTTAGTGTACTAGGTACCTCACCCTCCAACCATTGACCCTTGTGAGCCGTCGTTTGCGATCGTTCGATTGAAAAAGAAAAATTCAAATTTTGCGTGATGTTCCAGAGGATAAGGATAAACGTTTTCCTTCTTAACGGGCAGCGGCAGCTGTAGAAGTCCATTTTGAAACTGAAACGTCCCCTTAAACTGACACACAATATTTTTTAGCGCAACGCAATCTGACTTTCAAAAATCCCTACAAGAGAATGGCCCTGACTAACATTAACCTATACGTGTCACATATCACTTACCTCACAAAAATCTCGGTTACGCGAACTACTGCAATACAGCGAGCGCCACTACTGCCAGCTAAATAAAAGATTCAAACTATGGAAGGCACTAACTACTGATAGGTATAGTTAGCAAATGAAAGAATTTAATACAGAACAAACAATGTAGTTACCTTAATAGTCACAATATATATATCAGTTCATGACATCCATTCCTACAAATTTCAAAACTCCGCCAACTCTCTCCCCACATTCACCACTGCTGGCGGCTCACCTCCAACTGCGCAACGCTACGTGCTGTTAGCATCCAGCTGCCGCTGCCCAACACTACAATGGCAGACAACAATGCAAACCAGCCACAGACTGCACACGGCACAGCCAGTGATTTTCATACAGAGCGCTATGTGGCTGCGCGTTACCAATAAAAAAACCTAAACAGCCTACTTACATAGCCCCCATGCTCCCCACAAAAAAATTTACGATCTGTTTTTGGCCGTGGCCAATACAAATTTGAACATTTTTTTCCTAATTACAATAACAAAGTAATGAAATGCACGCACTTACAATGTTGGTCAAAAGCTAAAATTTTCACACAGTCCATAAAGACAGTCATCATCATTTATCACAGTAAAATTACAGTGTTTTTTTTTCTCAAAGTCTGTGTAGTAAAAAAATGCACACGGAAGTAGTGGATTTCGATGCCATCTTGAAGTAGTGTTGTCCTTCCAACGGAAAGACAGTGCTGACTCTTGACATGCACACAGGTAATGGGCCACAACAGAGCAAACTCACAGCAGAGTCAGTCGAAGTTTTGAAGAATATTGGTAGATAGATCATCACAGAGCAGACCCACTGTAGTTCTGGTAGAGAGTATGGTATTGGTGGGCCATCAAAGATGCAGACCCACTGTAGTCCATGTAGAAATAATGGTATTGGTGAGTCATCAAAGGTGTAGACCCACTGTAGTCCTTGTAGAAATAATGGTATTGCTGGGCCATCAAAGATGCAGACCCACTATAGTCCTTGTAGAGACAGCCAGCAGCCATCTGTTGCAACCGTGCAGGTGCACAATAACCATCGAAGAGTGTTGCAGAGAATATAGCAAGTCCATAAACCACCACTTGTCCACTCATAAAGAATTTGTTTGAAATGTCCTTAGAACCAGCAATGCTGTTATCCTGTCCCTTGCTGAATTATTAACACACGTCCAAACACTATCAGTCCCTACTTCTCGCATATTGTCCATATACTGGGACCAACAGAAATGTGTGCAGTGAAATGTAACTTACAAGTTACTTAATTTGATGAACTGGTGTCAATTACAATTTTATAACATAAGAATACAATAACAAAGGTACAAAATATATCATTAAAGAACATAATAGTACAGATAACTTTTGTAGTAAAACAGGCTTTACAAAAGAATAGAAATAAACACGCACAACAGTGTTACAAAAATTATGACGTAAGTACATACATAAAAGATCAGAATAACTTTTGAAACATCAACTTCACACATGAGCATTAGAACAAAACAGAATAAATAATGTGTAAACATCTTTACAAAGTAAATAACATGTTATTAATACAAATTATATCTGAGGATAACAGTGTTCCTCATCATAGTGAATGTAGCTTAGTATTAGAAGAGAAAAAATTCTATGAAACAGTAGACAGAGACAGGAAGAAAATAAATACACAAGGGTACACAAACACATAGTGGGATTACACAAAAGGAAAGGACAGGATTTGTTTTCAGGGTAACATTTGGTACTGCAGTCCAACCAAAACTTCATTCCATAGATCGTCCCTCTTAATTCACCATTTGCTCCAGTCAAAAAAAGTTCCTATCCAAGCATGCTTTCTGTATTCTGTTCACAACCTCTTTCAAAAATAGTTTTTCTCCACTGTACACTACTTCTTTTTGGCCAAACCATTTTCTTATAACTTCTCAATGCTTTTCTTCCAATTCATCATAGTTAGTTTCTTATGTAGTCTGCCACCTCTTAAGCTAACTTAAACCTACTGAGCTCAGATGCTAAACTAAGGGACGATGCAATGCAGCAGCACAAAACAATTAATACAAACAGCAATGAAAAAAAATGGAAGTTGTCAAAGCAAGCAGCAATATTACAACTAATATAAGGCAATGCGCAGCAAACAAGAAAAATAAATCCGCAATAAAACTGGCTTAACAGAGTAATACAAAGTCAAATTCAGTAGCACTATGACTGGCAAACAGCAGCAGCAAATGCAATTACTTATATCTAAACATGACATAGCTCAAGCAGAAAAAAAATAGTACAGTAAAGACAACAATGCAGAAAAAGGAAATGTCTATTCACATATTAATATATATGTCATTAAAGTGGTGCACCACAAAACTAATTCTACAAAAGATACTACCAAGTAGTTAAAAAGAAAATTAAGTATGCAGTAACTGTTATTAATCCCTTCTTACTGTTCTTTCCTTTCCAGGTGTTCCTTTTTCGAAGAATGTGGATCACAAAAGATTATTTACTAGATCTGTTGACAGAAAGTGTTCACATTAGTAAATGCATTTAATTTTATTTTATAAAACCAATTCTGCAACACAGCTGGAAACCAGATATCAAATGAAATAAGCAACTATGAAAGGCAATGCATAAAAATTTCATTCAATAGTCATGTGACATTTCATAAATTAGTACAAATTCTCTCAACTCTCGTAGAAAGACGCTTGTCATTATCAGGTGTGCAGATGTAAATAAGTATCTTTTCCAAGTAATGAGCGTCTCCTTTCTGCGATGCTTTCTACAAAGGAATGTCAACAGCGAGGATAATGGCCTCCTCTTTTTTCTTGTGCCTCTGAAAGGCACACGCTAATGGCTTGTTTCCAGGTGGCTGTCGCGCAGCTGGGTGCCCACGACGCATTGCATGCATGTGGTCACTTAATTTTCTTACCAAAATATTTACGACATCAGTTTCAGCTACAGTGACAGTCTCATATAAAAATATTTAGCAGGTCAAGAATTCGCGTTACAAATCTGTAGAAACAAAATCCTTTAAATATAATAGTGTCCAAAAAATTTTCGCCAGCATAGTGATGCATTCACGCATATACACACATTTCATAACTCTTAAAGTACGATTCTCGGTTTCCAACATCCTTTTTCACAAGCCAGACTCCCTAACAACTACTCATTATTCCTTACCTTATTACACATATACATATTCGTCGACACTTCTTCAATATTTAATCATAAGAAATATGTAGCATAATCAAATTCCTCATATAGCATCAGCTTATTGATGATTAACATACCGCAACAGCGTAATGCATATCGACATCGTAATAATATCATAACACCTCAGTCAACTCTCAAAATCGTCGTAGCTTCCTCCATTGATTTCAAAACCTAAAAAAAATTCTCTGCTCATGTCAAAAGTGTCATCTACCTCAAACGTACTTTAAAAATCATGGTCCCATACGAAATACATCATTCAAAGCTCTCATAGAATCACAATGGTTCCGAAAAAATATGAACATTTCACAAAGTACAGACAAAATACAATTTCATAAGTGTGAAGTTATCCAACCGTGTAATTAGTAAACATCTGTTACTGATGTAGTAAAATAAATATTTGTCTCTCTCAGTTAAATGATCAGATAGCTGTGTAATTCTGTGTTAGAGAAATGAGGTACCGATGTGTAAAGTTGTATAAGCGAATACCATATTAGCTAGGGCTCCTTGTGCTTGCCAAACACATGGTACACAAAGTAAGCGTGTACCCCCCTGAGGATTAATGTAATTATATCCTTAGGTGTTACAGATTACAGCAATGGGGCGAAATGTATCACGGAAAACCTTTGTATCATTGTACTTCAAATAACTTTAAAAATAAATGCTTTAAGTACAAAATTAATCACTCAAATACGTGTACTGTAGCGCTAAACTGTGCGTCTTGTAAGATAATCTCTGTGAAAGTGTCGTAGTTATCGTCCTCCGAAAGCTAAGTTCTGCAGAAGTCAATGTACTTCCCTCATGATAAACAAAAGTGAAATGCTTTGAGTATAGATATCGTAGTTACTACGCTTATTGCTGTGATGAAGTAAGTACTGTACTATAACGTATTGTTGTGCTACGGAAAAGGCTGTCTCATTGTAGCTATACCACAAAGTTACTACTAAAACATGTTTTCCTTTCCAGAAGAATTCAGAAAAACTGTGCAGATATAAAACAGATACACCGCAAAAGCACAATGTTAATTGTCACACATTAGTAGCGTCGTGATATAATCGTGTAGCTATCAAAGAAACCAAATGCTAAGTCATCTTTAATCTCACAGAAAGTTCTTCAAATAAAGAATGTCTTTTCAACTAAACCAAAATGTTGCATTAAAATCTCATTAACAGTATATGTTCTAAGTATGTAAGGCTTATAGCCGTTAGTAATCGTGCAACCATCAAGCAAGAATGTACACACGCAGTAACCCTGTGTCCTCTGTTCACTATCACAATGCAGTGGTAATTACTGTATGTTCCGTAGGTTCTAGACTGGATAGTTAACTTCAAAACATTGTTGCTTGATAACAGTTTCAAAGTGTGACAACGCATAGTTTTAACGTGAATTGAAAAATATTATGGCAGAGGCTAAGTTAAAAAGCAGATTATCTCTCAAGAAACGGTTTTACATGTGAAATGTGGTGCAATCCTTTACTCTTTCTAGTACGCAAAGTTTCAACTTCAACGCAATTATCATGTTGTATACGTCGGTAAGGAATGCTAAAATTTTTCTCAAGGTTGGCGTCTAACATATTTTTCTCTGAGCCGGCCGGCGCACGTGGCTGCCTGCGGTGCGAGTCATTGTCTGTGTCAAAAATGGCTCTGAGCACTATGGGACTCAACTGCTGTGGTCATCAGTCCCCTAGAACTTAGAACTACTTAAACCTAACTAACCTAAGGACATCACACACATCCATGCCCGAGGCAGGATTCGAACCTGCGACCGTAGCAGTAGCACGGTTCCGGACTGCGCGCCTAGAACCGCGAGACCACCGCGGCCGGCATTGTCTGTGTCTTTGTTGGCGCGCGTCGTTATTGGGATTAGGAGACCTAACTTCTACAAATTCACCTTGCCGAGAGGGCCCAGCTCTGTTTGAATCCCGCCAGTTCCGATGAAATTCCGGTCTGTCGTTATGATTATATCGCCTGTCGTCATGTCGGTAGTTCCTGTAGTTTCTTTCTTGTCGGTTAAGTGGTGGAGAATTTCTCCCTGAATTATCACTGCGCGGTGGACCCTTGCGTCTGATATTGTTCTGCCTCCCGTGATAATAATAGTTCTGGTTGCCATATTGTCTGTTTCTATGACTGTCTGTGTAATATTCATTACTACGGAAATGCGATCTTTCTCTGTAACTATTATTCTGCCAACGGTTGTCATATGGGTGGTGTCTGTTTTGGTCACGATTTGCGTTGTAAGAATAGCCTTGTCGTGTATTATTTCTGTCATCGCGGAATTGTGACAGGTGTGACCTGTAATTGTTGTGCTCCTGTTTTCGCGTTCCGCGATTGTCAGTGTCAATTTCCAGTTCTTGTAACAGTCCCTGAAAAGCTTCAATGTCGTCTTTGCAACGTCCTGCCAAAATAATATTCCTTAAATGTTCCGGCAATTTCATTAAGCAAATGCGGATGAGTTCTGAAGGGCTGTATGGGTTTGAAAGATATTGATTCTTATGCAACATGTCTTCAAAATATTTGACAAGACTGGAAAATTTAGATTGTTCAAAGTGTTTCATCGTCATGATGCTATGTTTTACTCGGTATTGTGTAGCTTGAGACCAATATGCTGAGAGGAAGGCATGATAAAATTCTCCTTCACTGTGACAATCGTGAATGACCGATCGCATTCTTACAGCTGGTTCACTCTCCAAGTAGCCACACATAAATTCTAATCTGATCTCTAATGACCAGTTGGGAGGAAAACAATGAGGGAATTGATGGAGCCACGCTTGTGGATGAATGTCGTTGCCAGAATTCTCAAATGTTTTGAATTTACGTGCAGTAATGAACAGCTTATATTCAAAATCATCGTGTCGGAGAGTAGCATATCGGTCATTGTTACGTCGTGTCGGCGGTTCCATCTCAAAATTCGGCGCACCTTGCCAATTTCTTTCATGATTTCCGAAATGCCCTGTGTTATTATTTTGTGGCTTTTCCGTATTTCTAAGTTCCTCTTCCCGTGTTGGAGCGCGAGTGTTCTCTGAAATATGTAATTTTTGCATTACCTGCGCCAACTGATCTTGAACTTCCCGGATTTCTCTTTGGTGTTGCGTATTAATTTGATTCTGATTTTGTTTGAATTTCTTAATTTGTTCATACTCTTTTGTGTCAGTGATGGCTACAGGTCTTGTGTCATTCAGATCATCATCTACCTTTGCAGATAAATTAGTGAACTGATCCGAAAGTTCGGCTACTTTCTCCGATAGTGAGCACATATCCTCAGTGTGTTTTTCTGAACCAAGTTTCAGAGTGTCCATTTGTGTTGAAATCGAATATACTGGGTCCTTTAAGTTTTCCTGAGTTCTTGCAAGTTGCGTAACCGAGTCGGTGGATGCAACTGAGTCCATTTTAGCTTGCAAGGTGTCGTGATTTTCACGAACAATAGTTTGCAGTTCTTTTATGGCTACTTCGTGATTCTGTGATGCATTTTCATGCCGCGAAAAAATAGGTCGAAAAAGCTCACAAATTTGTGTTTTTACGTCATTACAGATTTTTTACATTTAGATTCAATGTTATGTAACTCAGTAGTTAAATCTTCACGTGTTTGTTCATGTGTGGTGTCTAACTTCCGAAGATTTTGTTCCATTGCGTCTAACTGTTGCTGTGTTTGTCTCTGATTTTGTTCCATTGTGTTTAACTTTTTAAGATTTTGTTCCACCGTCTCTAACTTTTGAAGATTTTGTCCCATTTCTTTCTGATTTTGTTCAAGCGTTGTGTCTAACTTTTGTAGCCTTTGTGACATTTGTTGCATTAACTGTAATAACAGTGCACTGGTGTCTGCCTGTTCCTCAGTGCTATTCGGCAGTGCATTTGAACCCGCAATATTCGTATTTTGAAAAGCAGAAAATGTGTTATGATTTATTTGAGAAAATGGAGAGGACCCAAAATCTGAATCTACAGTATTTGCAAGATTCTGTCCTGTCATTTCGGAATCCTGAGGCGAGCTGTTGCCGACCGATCGATCGATAATGCTTCCCTGTTCACTAATTGTTTCACTGCCTACGCTATTATTTGCAGCCCGCTCCATTTCCCTACGCACAATTACCAAATTACTACTTTGAACATTCGTTAATTCATTACTTGTTGGCGCTAACACACTGCTTTCGTCTTCACTGTCATTTCTCAGTTTACTTTGGAGCCTAGTATTACGTTTTTCACACGCCGTTATTGTCACAATATTTCACACAACACAGAAAACCACAATTTGAAGAGCAAAATAAGAGAACACATTAATGTAGCATTGAAAATAATATCTAGTTAATTGCAAGCGCAGCTGCGAAATACTTGGTACAAATCTACATGCATGCCACTACTGTTTTACTGTACAACAATGAAAAACTACATCTACAAAGGAAATTCTCTCTATAATTACGCACTAGCAATAAACAAAAGCTACACTAATTACACGAACTACAAGAATAAAATCAGAAGATTTCAGTGAGGTATCCTCGGCTGAGTGTCAATATATGAAACGTCCCCTTGTAAAATTTTTCTAAGACTGTACTTGAACTGACACACAATATTTTTTAGCGCAACGCAATCTGACTTTCAAAAATCCCTAAAAAAATGGCCCTGACTAACATTAACCTATACGTGTCACATATCACTTACCTCACATAAATCTCGGTTACTCGAACTACTGCAATACAGCGAGCACCACGACTGCCAGCTAAATAAAAGATCCAAACTACGGAAGGCACTAACTACTGATAGGTATAGTTAGCAAATGAAAGATTTTAATAGAGAACAAACAATGTATTTACCTTAATAGTCATTATATATATATATATATATATATATATCAGTTCATGACATCCATTCCTACAAATTTCAAAACTCCGCCATCTCTCTCCCCACATCCACCACTGCTGGCGGCTCACCTCCAACTGCGCAACGCTACGCGCTGTTAGCATCCAGCTGCCGCTGCCCAACACTACAATGGCAGACAACAATGCAAACCAGCCACAGACTGCACACGGCACAGCCAGTGATTTTCATACAGAGCGCTACGTGGCTGCGGCGTTACCAATAAAAAAAACCTAAACAGCCTACTTACAAAACATGAAGAAACCTCACTACCATTCATCGTGTACAGGACCAGTTTCGGATTATTTAAGGTTCTTTCATCTGGTGTTAAAATAAAATATCATAAAATAAAATGTCACTGCAATCGATCCTCCGTGCTGCGCGACAGGGAACACCAACACGAAAACTATGCAACCCCTAAATGCAGTTTGTTCTTCCTCGCCGGCCGTGGTGGTCTCGCGGTTCTAGGCGCGCAGTCCGGAACCGTGCGACTGCTACGGTCGCAGGTTCGAATCCTGCCTCGGGCATGGATGTGTGTGATGTCCTTAGGTTAGTTAGGGTTAAGTAGTTCTATGTTCTAGGGGACTTATTGCCACAGCAGTTGAGTCCCATAGTGCTCAGAGCCATTTTTTTGTTCTTCCTCGGCGCGATTGCATCTACCACCAGCACTGTGCAACATGTCACACGGCTCGCACTGTACGTACATAATTCGAAGAATACAGGATGGGTTTACTGTACCCCCTCTGATTACCTGACACCTCGGATTTAAACCCATTCGAGAATCTGTGGTCCATCTCGAAAGGGCTGTTGGCGCCTTGGACCCTCCACATAGACCTAGCGCAGCTGGCCACGGGAGTGACGTCGGCGTGGCTCCATACCCCTGGCGGACACTTCCACAACCTCACTGATTCTCTTCGTGTACCTCTTGCAGAGTTCCGCGTATCAAGAGGTGCTTATTCAGGCTTTTTACAGGTGGTCACATTGATGCCACTGGACAGTGTAGATGTTAACAGCAGCGACGTTCTAAATTTCGGTTTGATTGTATACCGCAAAGATATAAGGGTAAATCGAACATGGCCCTTCGATGTTTTTTTTTTATACTCCCTGCCTCAGGAGCAGTAGTTGCCAAACATTTCAAGGAAACCCTGGAAAGGTTCGCCTGTAAATCTCCCAGTCATGTTTTAATATTAGGCTGAAATTTCAACTTACCAGCTATAGACTGGAAGACTGATGTGTTTACTGCGGCAATAGGGACAGGAAATCGTGTGAAAATGTCCTAAATATCTTACCCAAAAATTTATTGAGAAGTTAATCATGAAAATGGCTCTTGAGAGTTGATCTCTTCATTAGACGCAGCCCGCAACTTATGGACTGACGTGAATTACCAAAGAGCAGAGTAGCTCATAAGACCGCTATACCGTCATGGTCTACAGCTCTCAGTAGCAATGTATAATGATATTTCTGCTTGTTGGGTACAACAACTAATAAATTTCAGGGTACCTGAGCAGTCAACATCGAGCATTCATCTCCGAGGCCGAAAATGGTGTATTCATATTGTCAAAGTTCAAGAGTATTGTACAATACGCAGTAGACAGGTATGTGCTGAGCGCAGTTGTGAGGGTGGAAAAGTTCCGCCATGGTTCGATGGCCAAATTAAGAGAGTTGTTCAGAAAGTAAGGAGAGTTTCACTGAAGATTTAAAAGTAACCAAAATCACATCGCCTTACAAATGCTGAACGGAGCCAAAATCAGCCTCACGAGATCGATACGTAAATCGCTCAGCCAATTCGATACTAAGAAGTTTTAGTCTAACCTTAGACAAATAGAAGACTGAAACACTAAATTCATTTTTCCCAAATTTCCTCGCTGTTGATGATCGTAGTGAGATTTCTGCCTCAAATTGTCGCACAAACGTCAAAATGGTAGACATCGGACTGAGTGGCCGTGGGATAGAAAATCAACCGAAACCGCTCAACAGAGGAAAAACAGAAAGAGGTGGCGCAGTGGTTTGCACACAAGGCTCGCATTCGGGAGGACGATGATTCAAACCCGAGTCCGGCCATCCTCATTTAGGTTTTCCGTGATTTCCCTAAATCGCTTCATGCAAATGCCGGGATGGTTCCTTCGAAAGAGCACGACCGACATCCTTCCCTAGACCAATGGAACCGATGACCTCTCTGTTTTACCCCCTCCCTCGAATCAATCAACCAACCACCGAAGGAAAGACTGCTGAGCCTGATCGGATGCTTACACGATTCAACATTTAGTGCAGGAAATAACTTACTCCTCTTCTAGCAGTAGTCTGCCGTAGGCATCTTTAAGAACGAAATTGGGGAAATGTGCAAGCTATTCGCATTTTCAAGGAGAATCGTAGGACAGGCACACGCAATTGTGGACACACAGGCCGATTCCGCTGCCTCTATCTATGGTTTCAAGAAATCAGAGGTGCCTTCAAAAACCACTTGTGAGATTTTCATATTCTCTCGCTGACTATGGGCAAGCTGATGAAGAGGACCTTTTTGTAGGACATTTTATGTAGTTAAATTTTGCACTGATATACGTTTTTGCTAGAGGCCACGGTTTTTGAGTTACTCGAAAAAACGCTTGAAGATCACTTTTGTAAGTTTTTCTTCTAGCGAAAAGTACAAAATTTAACTACATTAAACTTTCTGCAAAAAGATCCTCTCCATTTTTTCTGTAGGAGTAATAGTTTGTGTAGCGAAGGAGAGAATACGAAAAATTTACTAGTGGTATTCAAAAGCGTTGCGGTGCATAAAACCCATTTGCAGGGGCAGCTGAATCACCCTGATATTGCCGACGACAGGCATTTGTAGAATTTTGGTACACGTTTTATACTTGCGTATTATTACCTCCCTGGCGTCGAAAGTTTCGTCTGTACCAATCATGACTTCATGCACATTAAGACTCTGAGGAAGAATCCACAGAAAGTATACCCCACCCACGAAGGAGATACCTCACAAAACCGCTTTCGACCAACATTTCAGTATTGCTCTTCTTTCTGGAAGCCGTGGGGATAGGATTGGTAGATGAAATAGAGAGTATCAAAAGAAGAGCAGCTCGTTTCGCCTCAGGTCCTACTAACAAACAGGGAAGTCTCGCGCAGATGTCATTCGATTTCAACAGCAGATGCTACAAGCCAGAAGTTGTGCATCACGATTTGGTTCAACGTTAAAATTCCGAGAGACTAAGTTTCTAGAAAACTCAACTAATATATTGCTTGCTTTCGCGGAAAGACCACAAAAATATTGTTGCAGGGATTAGAGCTTAGCACGGAGGCTTAACCAACAATCGTTCTTCCTGCTACAGCGTTCATAACTGTAACACGAAAGGAGGAAGTACAGTAGTGTACAAATGACCCACTGCCGCACACCATAAAGTGTCTCGTGGACTACAGCTGTGGATATAGGTTCCAGGAGTTCCATAAGTTCTGCATATTTTTCTTTCTTTGACCTAGGCACGATAGCGTGAACGGCTTATTGGTGTAATTGAAAGGCTTGAAGTTAGAAGACTAATGATTTCTCTTCAAAGTCATCTTCGTATAGGTACACCACAGATGCAGTTCACAAATTACATCTTACCATCCGGAATTCTGTCCTGTACAGTTTTCTTCTGATTTGGAAATGGGTTAAAGCGAAATTGTGCGTTAAAACATACAGGGATTATGCGCCTAGTATCTTACAATTCGTACACTAGTTACGTATATCGTTCGGGCAGATATAACACATCCATTGGATAATTAACTCTTTGTGGTTGGTACAGACGTACGTACACATAGACAATGTTTTGGCCCACACTTTTCGGAGGACAAACGTTTATCCGTAATGCAAGCAGCTGATTGCCTCCCTTCACCGCCTCTCTTCCTTGTTCATTTTCTTTTTATCAGAAATGTTACTTATGGAAAGTAAATCGTTTAGTGTCAAAAGAGATATACGGTCGGATACATTCAGGTTAACGAGCCATAAATTATAGTCCACCGAGTAACTCTCCTTCCCTTATTATGCATTTATTCTCTCATTATGTCCAGACGTGCGTGCCTAAATACCTCCAACACGATGCATACATTAACATTATATAAACCTCGTTGTACAGTAGCCAAACAATGGTATGTTTCTGAGAGTCATTCTGTCGCTTTTAGAAATAAAAAAAAAGAAAACAAACAAGAGATACTGAGCAATGTTTTGCAATCCTCAACTGTCACCAATAGTACTGGCGTCACGTGATAATTGTAAATTAAACTAAAATCTTGTCTACACGTATCCGTAAAGCGGAGCGAGTCGTCGCACTCGACTTATATCCAAAGGACGGCTGTTCAAATCCCTGCCTGGGCACCCAGGTGAATGCCGAATCGGTTCCTTTGAAAAGGACTTCTTCCCCAATCACTGCCTACGCTCTATAGTAAATGATCTTGATGTCGATGGGACACTAAACTATTATTTTTCTTCCTTCTTTACGTCTCAATTGTCAAGACAACATCTTCATAGCAAAAGAGTAATTTCAATTTATAGGCGTTATTTGCAAATTTATTTGTACCATCACTTTCGGTGCGTTCACAGGAGCCATATTTTTCGCCAATGTTGTAACGAAACACTTTTTGGCGTAGATTTTTCACGTGATTTCCGTTAGAATTAAACTTGGTTTCATCTCCAAAAAGTGCAGATAATTTTGTTTCGGCACCTAAATGAAATGGATTTTATGTAAAATGCTTTTAAACTATGTAGGGAAATTGGGGTAGACGTCACTGCTTGCTTAATTTCGTTTTCATCCAGCGAACAATGCACTGAGAGAGAGAGAGAGAGAGAGAGAGAGAGAGAGAGAGAGAGACACTCCGTGACAGACGAGGATATTGCCATCTGTTGGGAATAAGGAGGACTCAATAGAACAAGCTGTCTATCTACATCTACATTTATACTCCGCAAACCATCCAACGGTGTGTGGCGGAGGGAACCTTAGGTGCCACTGTCATTACCTCCCTTTCCTGTTCCAGTCGCGTATGGTTCGCGGGAAGAACGACTGCTGGAAAGCCTCCGTGCGAGCTCGAATCTCTGTAATTTTACATTCGTGATCTCCTCGGGAGGTATAAGTAGGGGGAAGCAATATATTCGATACCTCATACAGAAACGCACCCTCTCGAAACCTGGACAGCAAGCTACACCTCGACGCATAGTGCCTCTCTTGCGGAGTCTGCCACTTGAGATTGCTAAACATCTCCGTAACGCTATCACGCTTGCCAAATAACCCTGTGACGAAACGCGCTCTTCTTTGGATCTTCTGTATCTCCTCTGTCAACCCGACTTGGTACGGATCCCACACTGATGAGCAATACTCAAGTATAGGTCGAACGAGAGTTTTGTAAGCCACCTTCTTTGTTGACGGACTACATTTTCTAAGGACTCTCCCAATGAATCTCAACTTGGTACCCGCCTTACCAACAATTAATTTTATATGATCATCCCACTTCAAATAGTCCCGTACGCATATTCCCAGATATTTTACAGACGTAACTGTTTCCGGTGTTTGTTCCGCTATCATATAATCATACAATAAAGAATCCTTCATTCTATGTATTTCGCTGCAATTTTCTAATGCTGCAACTTCTCTGTATACTACAGCATCATCCGCGAAAAGCTGCATGGCACTTCCGACACTACCTACTAGGTCATCTAGAGTGACTTCTTCGAGTGAGTGAGGAAACCTAAACAGCTCCATCGAGTGTTATAGACGTAATTATGGAGAGCGAAGAAAAATTTGCACACTCACTTTCCGCAGCGCAATTCCCCATCTAGCAATACAAAAATGTCAGTCAGAAAATTTCGTCCTTCGCGTATTTCCGGCAGTAAATGAATGTCAAACATTGATTATCTGGAAACATTGTAATCACATGCAGGATAATTACTTCTATCAGCGTTTTCATCAGCAGCGCTGTGCAATTGGTGTAGTAGATAGCGTTTTGCGTTAACATGCAGGATGTCGAGGGTTCGATTCTGGGCCGAGGCGTATTTTCTTTTATATTTGTTTCATTCTGCCATATATTGCTGTTGTGTACACCGTTTCTTAAGCCACATGTATCCGACATTTACATAGCATATGCTTGGAAAATTTTTGAAAGCATGTTGCTAGCCTTGCTGGTGACGAAAGACCGGTAACGAAATGTTATGGTCCTGAATGTTACAACAATAATAGTCGGTACTAATCGATGGGAGCTCTGGGGGAGAATATACAGAAAACAGGTTTGGAATCTAGTAGATGCAGTGGTGTGAAACAATTCGCATCCATGACGTGCGAAATCGTACTTCCATTTCTGTCTTAGTAGTATGTAAGTGCAAATGCATTATAGAACACCTTCTATAGTCGCTGTATGACGATTCAGACACCAGATACCGTACCACCCTAGCTAATTTAGTAAATAAAAGTATATACGCCTCGACCCAGACTCGAACTCTTGAGCTCCAGCATGGTAACCTATAACGGTATACGCTAGATCAACTGCACAACACTACTCCAATTGGCTAACAGAGGTAGTTACTGTACATGTTATCAGATTGCCAGTTTCTTACGTCCATTTACTGCCGGAAATATGCTCAGGACGAAATTTTGTGGGAGACATTGTTGTATAGCCGGTATGTCAAGAGTCGCGCTGCGAAGTCTGAAGGAGTGAATTTTTCATCGCACTGTATAGACGATACTTATTCTTTGCTGTTACTGTGCAACATTTTTTTTAAATTATGAATGTTCTGTCATTTTAATGGAGGATGAAATGGTCTGTCCTTTTTGGAACAATAGAGAGATATTAGACATTCGCCTATGGACCTCAAATGCTTATGGAATAAGGATTAGATATTAGAAAGAGAAAGCAAAAAAGACTGTTTTGAATTACAAACAGAGAAATACGATTTGCAATTGTGAAGCACTTGTAATCAACTGGTTAATATAATATAATGCACAAAAATAGAAAAAACTGTATTTTTTCCATTTATTCAGGTTGTAGCATGATATTTTCTCTAAGATTTCAGTCACAACTTTAGCACGTAATATTTCTGCAGATGGCTGTTGCTGAGGTAGAAGAAAACTTTAATTTCAAATCGGACGCCGTTGCACTTACATGGGACTGTTTACGACTTTTAAGATAGCCGCGTCGCTCGGCTTCTTGTATTAATGAAAGTGAAATTAAAACGTGCACTTAATGAGACTAGCTGACTTGCTTACGACCCGCATTGTGGCGGTAGTAACCTTTACGGGGTAATTCTGGCCTCGAAGAGTATAACATAGGAGACGCAAAACGTTCGAAACAAAAAATTAGGAACGTATTTCTCTTGCTATCTAAGCACTGCTGCCCGTTTTATTAAAAATCCGCCTTTGAAATTTTTAAGAGCAAAAAAGTACTTCTTGTGTAACACAGCTCTGAATTTTATTGCTCATGTCACCACTAAACAGCTAACTTCCTTTCACTTTACGGATACTGGTTATAAGCACCGTATCCTGGCGACTGATTCCTTTTAAATATTATATTACAGTGCGACAGTTACCACGTGGCCCGTAGCTTCACAGACGGAGCAGAAGGGAGGGTTCAATTTTGGGTCCACTCCTATTGCTTAGATATGTGAATGATACTCCGTTTAACATTCAGTAAGCAATTTTTTTTTCCAGACAATACTAGTGCTATAATAAATCCGAAGGAAAGCAACAAAAGTGTTGATAAATGATATGTTTTGAAGAATTGTTAAGTGATTCTGTGAAAACGCGCCCTCCCAATTTTGAAAAAAATATGCACCATACGAGCGGGAGTTAGTGAACAGGAGATTGCATTAAATTTTTGGGTGCAATTTATTATGAAAGAAGCAAATTACTGAGTTTCTCAAAGAATTAAGGTCATCTACTCTTGCTCTTCGTATAATTGCTAATCTTGGAAAGAAACATATCAGCCTCGTGACAAATTTGGTGAACTCAATTATGTCTTTATTTAGAATTTAAAGTTCATTGTATGACTTGGACTTCGGAGAGTACTAAAGGATATTCATCTGGTGGATTACGCAGACCCACGCATTCTCATTTGCTATACATGATGTCAAATTCGTATCGGGGAACTTTCCAGAATATTTAAAACGGATAAGAGTTGTGATACCGTTCAAGAAAGGTAAAATATATGCCCATATTCGCTTCTCTGATCATTTCCCACTCTGAGGGGAAGATTTATTTTATTCATTATTTACATTTCCCAGTCACGTTCCTTTCAATTACAAGCATTTCTCCCCATTTTCTTAATTAAAGGCGTTTCAGCGCTATCTACTTCAGGATCTTACAGTATTATATAATGTTATTCCATAGCTTCCAACAAAAAAATGGTTCAAATAGCTCCAAGCACTATGGGACTTAACATCTGAGGTCGTCAGTCGCCTAGACGTAAACTACTTAAACCTAACCAACCTAAGGACATCAGACACATCGATTCGAACCTGCGACCGCAGCAGCAGTGCGGTTCCGGACTGAAGCGCCTAGAACCGCTCTCGCACAGCGGCCGGCCTGCTAACATTTACCGCTGCAGTTGGATATACGGAGTTTCATTTGACAGTGTTGCAGTAAGCTTAATGAAGCGGTTAACCTCATGGCGAATGGCATACAAGATTGGTACACGAATAGAATAACAATAAGAGACTTAAAAGAGCAACCAAACACAGCTATGGGGAACCTCTTCGCTGTGGGTAAAATAAAAATAATAGTAAAAGCAACACCCATACAAAAGGCGCGAGAGGCGATGCTGCCGATTCGCTTTTATTTACGCACACAAAATGACTGCAAAAGCAACAGCTGCTGGTTCCTATCCTGGATACATTCACACGCTACTCGTTAACCTGTAGTACTGGCCTTGCGTAGCAGGGTGGTAATACACTTATCGTTATTATCTGCACTTAAGCAACTATAGTCTGATTAAAGTTACTTGATAGTTGACACTTAACGCGTCAGAGCTGGTTTCCTCCAATCAAAGCGCTCAATGTCACGCCCAAACCGTTCGCTGATTCCAAAACAGCCACAAAAGTTGGTCGGATCACTTCCAGTTCCTTGCCTTCCATTCTTCCTGGATGTGTTTAGGTCCCGAATCACCGATCTGGCATTTTTATTTCACATTTCATCACACATGATAATCACACCAAAAACAATGCACGCCAACGAAGATGCTAGCGAAACACACATGTTTTATTCACAGCACTAACAAAAAACTATTGGAAAGTTCGGAACAAGACATGATTCAGCGTCACATGTACAGTTATTATAAACACAGAGATTAGATAATTTCCGTACGAAATTGCATAAAGCCGAATTTTTTAAGGCTGCAGTTCATCATTGCGGTTGAGGCTTGCGGGTCATAAATACGACATAACATAGTATAATGGCGTGGCGCAGTGACAGCGTAGAGCCTGCTGTGTATAGCGTCTTAGCAAAATTTCATAACTTTCTATATTTAATCAAAATTTCATTCAACTAATTGGTTTAAGTGTAACTTTTTAATTTTAATTACTTTGCACGTCATTTTCATTATGGTGTTGACTTTTTTAGTTGCTCTTATTTTCTTTCCGTTTTTATTATTCTTTTTTCGTTTGGTATCTGTCTGCCTCGCCTATAATCTGCAAAGTGCCAACCAGGGCTGCTCAACGGTTGGCAATGCGGTAGCACATGTAGCCATTATGGGGCTAGTTTCAGGTAACCAATGATAGCGAAGAACTGCTTTCCGCAGTGAATTTGAAGTTTTTCCGACATGAATTGTCTGCTCTCAGATGTTAACTTTAATCGTACAGAACAAAGAAATCGTGCTTTCAGTTCTGCCACTGATTGTTGAACCTGTTTAATCGGATACATTGCGCATCACTAGTTTTTGTTAGGATAGGTTAGGACATGAGTTTTCAGAGCTACAAATCGCGTTGTCTGGCGCAGTTCAGTCATGGTCACTTTAACCCTTTTCGGACCCGCTGGCTACAATCGTCTGTTAACATTTACTGTGTCTTAGCTGCAACACAAATATTTTTTCCCAATGGGAACCTGAGGTGCAAGTTTGTGAATGTTCAACCCTTTCATCATGCGCAAGTGCTATCAGTTGGACATTAACAATTCAAAGCAGCAGTGCGCAGCAGTTCGTGAACACCAGAATACACGAGTGTGGTTGGTTCGTCATAAGCCACAGTTAACTGAAACTTCATTCTGAGACTCTCACTTCCTCACACTACTTCACTCACAACATACGGTGGACAATACCGCGTTCAAGGGGCTAGCATATTGTCAAAGAGACATCCTTAGCAGAAAGGTAGAGATCCACGAGGTATCTTGGGCTAGAATAAACGTGAAAGAGCTTGGGTGGGTAAGACACACAAGTGCGCATCACTAGCCGAGAAACAAATGTACGTTAAATGTGTCCTACTTGAGCAACCACTCAGGACTGGGCATACGTCTATAAGAAGTTTATTGCTTCAGATGAACTTACTTGTCATATCCTTGAATAGTGGTCTTCCTCCTGGGACATATTTTATATTATATCATTGTTATTGGGTTGACTTGTGGAGGAGACTTGGCAGCGTACAGTCTCTCATTAGGGCATTGTTCCTCCCTGAGAGCGGCCATGTAACTCGTTACAGTTTGGCAGTGGACAAAACTGGGAACTCCACTAAGTAGACTAGATTCTTCAAGAAGAAGAACACGCATCCAGAAACAATGTTCTTGGCCTGATCTCGAATGCTGTCGACACGATCTGATACGTGTTACAACTGACATACACTAGTGTTGTTGGTTGGCCACTTGGCGTGTGCGGGAAGCTGTGCGATGGAATGTCCTGTACCGCGGCGAGCGTGCATTTTCTAATTTTTCTCATATTCGATGGTTACATGCAGTTCGCCAATACCCGTGATCCAGAGGCCGACCGTAGCCTGTGGGCACTGAGTGGTTGTTGACGCAACGGCGGCAATCGGCGGGTAATGTCCAGGGAGCGTAGAAGTAAGTAGAGGGGCCTTGCCTGTGGCGAAGGACCGGAGAGAGTGAATCCCAACCCACCCCGCCACTTGGGTACCTACCGCGCCAGGGCAGCAGCAGTCTCGCTGCTGTTACCCCTGCGGTTGCTTGTTTACTCACTCATCTCACCTTTCTGTTGGTTTTGCTTTAGATTTGTTAGTTTTCAAGTTAATTATAACCTGTTCATTTTATAATTGACTACGGCAGATCGCAGAACTAAAAACTTCTTAGTACAGGGACCAGGTCATCTGACACTACTCGGCTGCACACGATGATGCACGTGCCTCGGGATTCTATAGTTACGTTACAGTCACAGTGCGTTACCACTTCTGCACCTTCTTAGCGTCTGCCGAAATGGACAGTATTTTCAAAAATAAAGGTAATCGAAGAGTACGCTCAGATGGAAAAGTGATCAAAATATGGCTCTGAGCACTATGGGACTTAACATCGATGGTCATCAGTTCCCTAGAACTTAGAACTACTTAAATCTAACTAACCTAAGGACATCACAGAACACCCAGCCATCACGAGGCAGAGAAAATCCCTGACCCCGCCGTGAATCGAACCCGGGATGGAAAAGTGTTGATGAATAACATACTTCAGTTCTGTAGAGAAGAAAAATTGATGGATAGCTTAGTTTTCAAAAAGTGTAAAAGTAGAGCATTTATGACTGACAAGGAGGCATGCTTGCTTAGAACAAAGTGAAAACGGGAAAGGGAAGAAGAAACCTACAACTTACTGCGATCACAACCCCAACTCCGGTTATCGAACCGTACAACAACAGTTAAAGACTGTGTTAGTAGCAAATGTGTTACACGTTCACTTCAGTTATTAGACAGTAACAATTTTTTCACTTACTGTGTTTTCCTATAGAAGAATATATTAAAAGCGAAAGTATAGTTGTCTCCTGTACACGATATCTGCATTGTTTGATCATAAAACAAGTTTTATTTTCCTATTGTTCATTTCTATTGTTTTTCTGTAGAAGAATTTGTTAACGGAATGCATGTTTGTTTTGTTTGCTGCACCAATGCTAGGTCTATTGATTTTTTTAAAATATCGGGAATCTGATACTCTGATATTTAAAATGTATCATTATCGACCCTCGAAATGTCGAAAAAAGTATCGATAGATCGAACGAATAGACATAGGCATATCGGCCTATAAAAATATCGGCAGCATTTTTTAAATATACTGACAGCTCCTGAGTTGCATATTTAAGTATTAATTTATAACTAAACATTCTGTACATCAACAAGCTAGCAGACTGGCTATCCCCCCTAGAACAAGAACGAAAAAGAAAAAAAATAGTTTGAAAATCTGTAAGTTAATAACGACACTTTGTTCAGAATTAAACTTGTAAAACAATAGTTTTATGTCGATTATTGTGTTGTTAATTAACAGCTGTGTACATGGTGTATTTTCATGCAACATTTCATTCCAGTTAACCTCCCATACATTAGAATGAAATTTTCCCTCTACAGCGGAGTGTCCGCTGATATGAAACTTCCTGGCAAATTAAAACTGTGTGCCGGACCGAGACTCTAACTCGGGACCTTTGCCTTCCGCGGACAAGTGCTCTACCAACTGAGCTACCCAAGCACGACTCATGCCCCGTTCTCACAGCTGGTAGAGCACTTGCCCGCGGAAGGTAAAAGGTCCCGATTTCGAGTCTCGGTCCGGTACACAGTTTTAATCTGACAGGAAGTTTCATATCAGCGCACATTCCGTTGTAGAGTGAAAATTTCATTCTAGAAACATCCCCCAGGCTGTGGCTAAGCCATGTCTCCGCAATATCCTTTCTTTCATGAGTGCTAGTTCTGCAAGGTTCGCAGGAGAGCTTCTGTAAAGTTTGGAAGGTAGGAGACGAGCTACTGGCAGAAGTAAAGCTGTGAGGACGGGGCATGAGTCGTGCTTGGGTATCTCGGTGGTAGAGCACTTGCCCGCGAAAGGCAAAGGTCCCGGGTTCGAGTCTCGGTCTGGCACACAGTTTTAATCTGCCAGGAAGCTTCCATACATTTCTTTTTGCGTCATCAGTCTCCTGACTGGTTTGAAGCGGCAAGCCACGAATTCGTCTCCAGTGCCAACTTCATCATCTCCGAGTAACTCCTGCAGCCTATGTCCTCAGTTATTTGCTGGATGTATTCCACTCCCTGTCTTCCTTTGCAATTTTTGCACTTTACAGCTCCCTCTAGTACGATGGAAGTTATTCCTCGATGTCTTAACAGATCGTCCTATCCTATCATCCCATCCCTTCTCCATGTCAGTGTTGTCCACATACTCCTTTCCTCTCCGATTCTGCCCTGAACCTCCCCATTTCTTACCTTATCAGTCCACCTAATCTTCAACAACATCTCAAATGCTCCGATTATCTTACCTTATTTTCTTAATTTGTCATTGATTACATGTCGAAACAAATCTTTTCCACCCTGATATAGGAAAATTGCATGGCGAAGCTAAACGTTGCAATTTCTGGTGGTAGTGAAGAGCGCCATTACGTCAGCTTTTCCCCCTACACGTCTCCACCCGTTCAGATATTTGTTCATCATTTACAGCAAATGTAGTTAAATTTTGTACTCAGGTAATTTTTTGCAAGAGGCCGTAGTTTCCGAAATATTCAAGAAAAACGTACAATACTGCCCTTACAGGAATTTTTCTTCGATAACTCTAAAACCATTGGCTCCAGCGAAAGCATACCCCGGTACAAAATTTAACTGAGTTAAATTTCCTACAAAAAATCTTGTTCATTATTTCTGTAGGACTAGTATTTTGTACTTAGCGAGTGTGAGATTGTCTCCCCTAAGAGTCGTCAGGAGCATTTGTTTGGTGTTTCAGCAGATATATGCAACTTTCTTAGAAAATGAATTTTAACCATTAGCTGTTTTATTTAACCTTCATATCATCCGTCGGTTTCGGTCACAGGTCATCGTTGCTGGATGTCTGTCAACATCTAAACTGAGAAAAACTGAAAAAATGTAATGTACACGGCAATAACATAACTCAACAAAAATACGGGTGCAAAATTGCATATACATATTTGCATAGTAAAAGAGATCAGTTAAACAAATATCCCATTTTCCTTTAAAGCTGGTACAAAATACTCAAGTAATAAAAACAGTAGTCCCATAACTATTCGTGCATCATAAATATTGTTTATGTATTTGTTATTTTAATGTATCTGGTTTCGCTGTTACGTCAACTTCACTTTCATTTTGTTATTGCGCACACTGAAACTTTCACTGTCAAGTGGTCTCCATGTTTTCCGTCCGTCAAAGACTCTTAGTAAAAATGTTCTGTCCTTTGCTTTGCTAATGATATGTAAATTCCTTGTTGTGTGGCTATATATTACAAACGTATAAATTTTTTGTTGTGTGTCCATATATTACAAACGTATTATCTTTGATGTTACTCTGCAAATGTGGGACTTTGCCAGTGTTGCGTTCGTTTCCTTCTTCTATGGTACAATGCCTATTTGACTTGAAGCGTTGTAACGTATGTTAGTATTTCAAGAGAACGGGTTACAACAATTGTTTGGATGGTTTCTCAGTGTCAACTTTGAGTTTGTTTCTGCTTCAGAGTAAAATGGGATACGTTTTTAGCTGATCCATTTCATCTCGTAAGTATGCATACGTAATTTTGCACCCGTATTTTTGTTGAGTTACGTCATTTTCGTGTACAATGTATTTTTTCCATTTTTCCCCAATTTCGATGTAGACAGGCATCTAGTGATGGATGTCTGTGAATGAAACCGGTAGATTACATATAGGTTAGATAAAACAGCTGATGGCTACAATGCATTTTCTAGGGTACTTAACGGCTACTGTTTTCCCCTGATAAAAAGCAATAAAATTTAAAATTTCGTTTTTGCAATGTGCAACTGGAGGCAGACTAAATAAGTACTGCTCACCACTTCTTTAAAGTGACGCCCACTGTCTACGGAATGTTTCGGTTTGTTCCCCATTAGGAGCAAAATGATTTTAAAAGCGGAGCTTTACGTGTCCTTTCGATTAAGCGGTCCAGAATTAGCCTAGTGCATTATTTGTTCTAGCAGTATGTATAAACATGGACAGTAAAACATGAAGAATAAACAGTATTCCAGCAGCGACTAAACAGCGCTGCTGCTGGATGATAGCAGTCAGTCAGGACGGGCCTCAGCAGTGCTGCAGCTGCGAGTATTGGTCGTTGCTAATATATACGATGAAGTGACTGTCGTGATAGACTATTTTGGGACTACTTATTCAAGTGGGTACGTAAAATTGAGTAATGCTCGATGTCGCCTTACATGAACGTAAATCCTATTATAACTAGTGGTTTCAGAAATAATTTGTCCTCCTTATATGTGGCAAATGTGTTATTTACTTACGTAATTGAAATTTCTTTAAATTTCAGTTTTCTTATTGATTACATTTTCGACTAATCAGACAAATATGTCAACAGACACCCACTCCCTCAGTCGTTGCTTGGGCAGTGAGTCCACATGTCTCATTACCGATTAGTTGTTACTCTTTCCAACATTTATCAATCTGTTTTATTCGGAATCGATTATTTTCCGACTAATTACGGCATAGGTTATACAGAACACTGTGACAAGTTTACAATGAGTCGTATTTGGGCTCCTTCCATTGTTATAATCGTGGAACGGCCGTTCCTGTTGCTCCACATTCCACGATAATCTTTGGTAAATGGCTGTTTAAACAGACTGCTTTATTGGCGCCCTTAGAAGACTTGCGTCATACACGCGGCACAAAGTACGGTATCGGCGTTTTGGGGTTCCTCTCGGTAGCGAAAGTGAGGGGCAAGCGTAGTGTAACGCCATAGATTTCTTTCCTCATGTACTCTTTCAAATTTTTCATTTCGTACATTCTCTTCCTTCTTAATTTTTATCATTCCTTAACAGCACATCATTTTAAATGCTCCCTAATCTTCTTCTCCCAATTTGCCATGGTACCGTTTCCTAGTCATGGGTTTCTGTGCTGAAGACTAATTTCTCATTCCTATATCAATAGCTGATACCAGAAGAGCTTATTATTTATTGAACAAAATTAAGCGCGGTGCAACATCATTCTGATAAATGGACTCATGCTGCCAAGTTCTTTGTAAATTGGGTTTCATTTTATCACTGAAAAAACATCACATACCCTCTCAAGCCATGAAACTTCATCTTGTTCCTTCCTCCTCTTCTGGGTGCTGCACTTTTTTTGTAAGACAATATATTAGCTGAATACTAGTTGGTAAAATATGCGACCCTACGTTACACCAGTTTTAACACGAAATTCTCTTCCTTCACTTTCCATTGTTATTATTTTCACTTTTGTTTTCTATATGCCGTAGATTAATTCCTTGTTTCTGTTTCTCAGCCATACTATCGCAGAAACTGTGAAAACCTTATTCGACTATTGCATTCATGAATTCTTTCTATAGGTCAGAATAAGGACAGCGTACGAGTACTATTTTTCTTCAAGCTGCCTTTTTTTCTGCCAAGTGCAATGCTAGGGTTGTTTGTATAATACTTTATACCTTCCTGACACCAAACTGAACTTCGGCACCGACGCCACGTCTTTAGTTATTTCATAGAGTTGTAAGAGGTTTAGGGTATTGATGTACGAATTAACGAATGACGTTGGGACAGATAATAGTCTTTAACTACTAGTTTAGTGAGAAATACAATGTCTGCAACATCTATGTAGTATACAGTAAAGAAAAGAGCACTTGTAATACTTAAATCTTATGCACTTTCCTTGCATTATCTGACTTCAGCTACATAGACCAGTGTTACATATTAACTACCTTGAAAAAGTGTTTTGAGTATTGCTTTTGTGCTTTACTTGATTCTCGCAAACGTATTATAATTCTCAGATTGTGCCTTGTTGAAAACGAGTGCTGATTAACAAAAACAGACTAGTTAGAAATGAGTGTTTTTTGTGTTGAAGAAAAGCTTGTAATTTTGCACTTTAATAAAGTAACACGTGAATCGAATAAAATTTATTTCAAAACCTATGTATTACTCGCTATTTGAGTACTTCGTCTTTTAAATAACACCTTCAGGTTTTCTTTGTGGAATCAAAGCAAAATTAGATAGGCCTATTTGCATTTTATTCTGAATATGTTCATTAGCGATCAATAAAGGCTGAAAAGCAGCTAAGCAATCAACAGCTTGAGATACGTTCGTTCTACCCACTATAAAACAATTATACCTAATCCGAAAGCCTTGTCTCACGACGGGGACTAATGAACAGAGTTATTGATTAATGAGGAATCACTACTTATTATGAGTGAAATGTTGAATGGTTTTTAAAGGAGGCGACCATGAGTTGCGTTCATGTGACTGATGAGAGGTGAGTGTGAGGCCTCTTTGGTATATCCCAAGCTAATGATGACTGAGATGTGGTTCCCCGGTGAACCACATCACTATCGGTTTTAACGTCATCTGTTTTTGTAACCACCTGAGAAACACTATCATCTGGCTCAGTTAAATAAATACGATTTCACTGCGTTTCATTTGAAACTTCATGCTGATCATCATGTGATTTGTTTCTGTCTTGAGACACCGCACTGCAGGATCTGATTCGCACAACAGCTGCAAATAACACTTTTTTCTCAAAAGCGTCGCGATGTATGGAAAGATGCCTATTACTCGAGGTAAGGCAGTCGCTAGTCACTATCGTATTATGCTCTGTTATCGCAGCATACAGTAGGAATTCCGGAAGCCTTTTGAAGACCATGCGTGCCAGGGTACAGCGACGAGACGTACCTGTGTTCTTCAGGTTGCAGCATGGTGAGGCGTCGCAACAGCGGATTCCGTTTTCCTTTGTTGAAACTCTTTATGTGTAATTATGATATAGTTTGCAAACTGTATGTGTGATTTCTTGAAATTCAGTTATGATCTCCGATAACAGCAGTGTAAAAAGTCATCGATTTCAACCTTGGAATAGGTAAAACCCAAAACTTGTACACTGGTCGCAATTCTGATCCGGTGACAACAAATACCACCTGGGGGATAATACAGCGTGTTTCAAAAATGACCGGTATATTTGAAACGGCAATACAAACTAAACGAGCAGCGATAGAAATACACCGTTTGTTGCAATATGCTTGTGACAACAGTACATTTTCAGGCAGACAAACTTTCGAAATTACAGTAGTTACAATTGTCAACAACAGATGGCGCTGCGGTCTGGGAAACTCTATAGTAAGATATTTTCCACATATCCACCATGCGTAGCAATAATATGGCGTAGTCTCTGAATGAAATTACCCGAAACCTTTGACAACGTGTCTGGCGGAATGGCTTCACATCCAGATGAGATGTACTGCTTCAGCTGTTCAATTGTTTCTGGATTCTGGCGGTACACCTGGTCTTTCAAGTGTCCCCACAGAAAGAAGTCACAGGGGTTCATGTCTGGCGAATAGGGAGGCCAATCCACGCCGCCTCCTGTATGTTTCGGATAGCCCAAAGCAATCACACGATCATCGAAATATTCATTCAGGAAATTAAAGACGTCGGCCGTGCGATGTGGCCGGGCACCATCTTGCATAAACCACGAGATGTTCGCAGTGTCGTCTAAGGCAGTTCGTACCGCCACAAATTCACGGAAAATGTCCGGATAGCGTGATGCAGTAATCGTTTCGGATCTGAAAAATTGGCCAATGATTCCTTTGGAAGAAATGGCGGCCCAGACCAGTACTTTTTGAGGATGCAGGGACGATGGGACCGCAACATGGGGATTTTCGGTTCCCCATATGCGCCAGTTCTGTTTATTGACGAAGCCGTCCAGGTAAAAGTAAGCTTCGTCAGTAAACCAAATGCTGCCCACATTCATATCGCCGTCATCAATCCTGCGCACTATATCGTTAGCGAATGTCTCTCGTGCAGCAATGGTAGCTGCGCTGAGGGGTTGCCGCGTTTGAATTTTGTATGGATAGAGGTGTAAACTCTGGCACATGAGACGATACATAGACGTTGGCGTCATTTGGACCGCAGCTGCAACACGGCGAACGGAAACCCGAGGCTGCTGTTGGATCACCTGCTGCACTAGCTGCGCGTTGCTGTCTGTGGTTGCCGTACGCGATCGCCGTACCATTCCAGCACGTTCATCCATCACGTTCCCAGTCCGTTGAAATTTTTCAAACACCTCCTTTATTGTATCGCTTTTCGGTCCTTTGGTTACATTAAACCTCCGTTGAAAACTTCGTCTTGTTGCAACAACACTGTGTTCTAGGCGGTGGAATTCCAACACCAGAAAAATCCTCTGTTCTAAGGAATAAACCATGTTGTCCACAGCACACTTGCACGTTGTGAACAGCACACGCTTACAGCAGAAAGACGACGTACAGAATGGCGCACCCACAGACTGCGTTGTCTTCTATATCTTTCACATCACTTGCAGCGCCATCTGTTGTTGAAAATTGTAACTAGTGTAATTTCGAAAGTTTGTCCGCCTGAAAATGTACTGTTGTCCCAAGCATATTGCAACAAACGGTGTATTTCTATAGCTGCTCATTTAGTTTTTATTGCCGTTTCAAATATACCGGTCATTTTTGAAACACACTGTAGATGTACTCATAATGGTTTCACCGTCGTCTGTCAATAGGTAGCGTAGTGGCATAGTTACACAGCGCCATCCATGTCTACCCTTTAATAGGGAACGCTCACAGCCAGAAGACACAGTGTCGTGGAAACGTTTGAAGCAAGCAGCCAATCATGAAACTGAGACGTACTCGTGCTTCCTACAGCCAACTGAGGAAGTCTGAAAAGGGGCAAATTGTGGCGTTCCGAGTGGCAGGATGGTCATTTCGGAGAACTGACGCACGTGCTGGACGTGCTGCTTCAGTTGTGCAACGATGCTGGTATTGGTGTTTTGAGATCATTCTCACAGTCGTACACGGGGTTCTGGACGTCCACGCAGCACATACGCAAGGTCAGGATCGCCATGTACTAAGGGCAGCAGCGTCCAATTGTACAGCTACCACAGCACAGATAAGAGAGCTTGTGAGCCAAGAAGTGTCTACACGAACTGTTGCGAATCGGTTATGAGCGCTGGGACTATGGGCATGAACACATCTAGTCCGTCTTCCACTAACGCCGCACCATCGACGTGGACGGCTTAACTGGTGCCGTCAGAGGATCGCTTGGACGATGGAATGGCTCGTCTTGGTCTTCAGCGATGAAATCAGATTCTGTCTGCATGCAAGTGACGATCGTTCGCGCGTAAGACGTAGACCTGACGAGCGCTGTCTCGTAGAGTGCATTCGTCCGAGACACACTAACCTCATACCAGGCCTTAAGGTCTGGGGTGCAAAAGCTACAACTACCGTTCACCTTAGACGTTTCTGGAGGGGACGCTAACCAGAGCTCGGTACGTGCAGATTGTTTTCGGCCCATTCTTTTGCCGGTGTTGCAACAGGAAAGTGATTGTCCTTGCCCACACACAGCCCTTGAAAGTCAACGTGCTGTGAAACACGTGCAGCAACGTCCCTGGCCAGCACGATCTCCAGACTTGTCTCCAGTCGAGCACGTGTGGGATGTGATGGAAGGAGAAGTGACTCGTGCGAGTCGTCAGCCAAAAGCTCTTGCAGAACTACGTGAACAGGTAGAGCAGGCGTGGCTTAAAGTATCCTAGGACTGTATTGGCCACCTGTACGATCGACTCTATGCCAGAGGAAGCGTCTACACTGCCGCCCATAGAATCTACACAACGCACTAATATGTGTGTTTCAGCATGGGTCGATACTTTCTAAACATTCATGGTGGTGTCTGTTCTATATCGTGTCTCCCTACCACATTCGCGCAACGACGCTCTGAGCGTGTTTTTTAGGGAATTAACTAGTTTGAACCTTGGAGCTGTTGCTGGTAAGGAGACGCCAGACCACACATGACATGTAGTATTCAGAAGAGTTCAGTGAGACTAGCGATGATATAACCAAATACTTAATGATCTCAGCGTCAGCTCCACTGCAGTCCCTGTAAAAGAATCTTAATACTAACTAAATTTAGTGGAAGGGGTTCAAGGCTTTCCTAGTTTTAGTTAGTTGGTAAAATAACGTCGAAAAAGCAGTTAAGTTTTATTCTACTCACAAAACATCGTTTATAAATCGCACTATTGATAAAAGGAAATGTTTTAATACAGGATGGTAAAAACCAACTGCGTTCAACAAAAATGTGAACGAATATTCCCTGAATGGGTTTCCAAGTTCTACAATCGATCGAAGGATGACCTATGCCATTTCACATCTATAATCTAGGTTTAATTTAAGTTTCACAAAAGAGAAAACTATAAAAATGGTCTACAGTGACCCTCAATTATCTTCAATTACTTATCTAACTTGTCGTAAATTAGAGTGGCTGGTGTGGCTTCTCAATAATTATACAACAGACAAAATCATCGCGTTTCAGATTTTTACTTCAAGTGGCAAATGTGAACACCATGAGTTTCAATTAACGATCGACACTAGTATTACGCAAAAATAAAGGGGTGTAACAGATGAGACTTCTGCAGTTCTGAGTGAAGCTTTATGCGCTGCTGTGCGGCATCGCGTGCGTTCATTACCTTGTCGGTGTTCGTCAGGGGGGCGGCGGCCGGCGCAGCAGCCATCCAGCTCGCCGTTCCGGAACTAACTCTCCTAAATTCTCCTTACTACAATTTACCGAAGTTGGTTTAAAAAAACTATCTGGCTGTGTTTTCATCTGACCAATCAGGGTCTCAATGTTAACCTTAAGCTCCGCCTACAAAAATTCTGTCTATCCAATGAGAAACGTTATACTTTTCGTGGTGGGGCAATGTTTTTAAAGTTTGCAACGTAACAGAGACGCTAAAAAGTCTCACGCTAAAACTTGCAGCTGGTGTGGTCCTTTTAGCGTTGTCGTAAGATCTATACTGTTCTTCTGGAGGGCTCTAGCTTTTAACATGGGCTGGGTGGTCCTTGACTTAACAGGGACGCGAAAAAGTATCACGCTAAAACGTGCGGGTGGTGAGCCCTAGTGGTTAGCTGGCGACGTGGGTGTCCAGTACGTCCCTTATCGTAGGGCCTTCTAGCTTAACACGGTTCTGCTCTCGGCTTCTGTTCTCGTTTATCCCCTCGGAACTGCGTCGGTCTCACGGTGGGAAGGTACGACATGCATGTAGGCGTTCTTGTGTTAGTCTGTGGTATTCCATTTGTTCAATCGTTACTCATATTACTTTGGTTAATTTAATGTCACAAATTATTCGGAGCTATGTGACATACTACTAGATTTGCTTATTATGTCAGGGTTTTCATTGAAGGTGTTGGATTTGCCTGACGCCTTACAACTTGGTACCTCAAAACTGCTTGTGCTATTGACCTGCAAATATAATCTTTTCATTTACAGTTGCACCAACAAATCTGAACTCAATTAGAGACGTCTGAAAGGTCGTACTATTTTTAGGCATTGTTTGTTAAGAGAAAAACACAAGTAAGCGAATGGAACATTTTAGTGGGACTAAAGCAGGAGATACTTTGCTTATGGCGAACTGTATGCTGGGATCAGCTCCAAAAGTGAAAAATAATTTGTCAGGCTACTTCGTCAGCAATACTGTTCGCTGATGAGTACAGTGCACTACAAGTGGGCTGACATGGTCTACACGGAACTTTATGCGCTTTTATGCACACATTTTACAAACGTAACTACACTCCTGGAAATTGAAATAAGAACACCGTGAATTCATTGTCCCAGGAAGGGGAAACTTTATTGACACATTCCTGGGGTCAGATACATCACATGATCACACTGACAGAACCACAGGCACATAGACACAGGCAACAGAGCATGCACAATGTCGGCACTAGTCAGTGTATATCCACCTTTCGCAGCAATGCAGGCTGATATTCTCCCGTGGAGACGATCGTAGAGATGCTGGATGTAGTCCTGTGGAACGGCTTGCCATGCCATTTCCACCTGGCGCCTCAGTTGGACCAGCGTTCGTGCTGGACATGCAGACCGCGTGAGGCGACGCTTCATCCAGTCCCAAACATGCTCAATGGGGGACAGATCCGGAGATCTTGCTGGCCAGGGTAGTTGACTTACACCTTCTAGAGCACGTTGATTGGCACGGGATACATTCGGACGTGCATTGTCCTGTTGGAACAGCAAGTTCCCTTGCCGGTCTAGGAATGGTAGAACGATGGGTTCGATGACGGTTTGGATGTACCGTGCACTATTCAGTGTCCCCTCGACGATCACCAGAGGTGTACGGCCAGTGTAGGAGATCGCTCCCCACACCATGATGCCAGGTGTTGGCCCTGTGTGCCTCGGTCGTATGCAGTCCTGATTGTGGCGCTCACCCGCACGGCGCCAAACACGCATACGACCATCATTGGCACCAAGGCAGAAGCGACTCTCATCGCTGAAGACGACACGTCTCCATTCGTCCCTCCATTCACGCCTGTCGCGACACCACTGGAGGCGGGCTGCACGATGTTGGGGCGTGAGCGGAAGACGGCCTAACGGTGTGCGGGACCGTAGCCCAGCTTCATGGAGACGGTTGCGAATGGTCCTCGCCGATACCCCAGGAGCAACAGTGTCCCTAATTTGCTGGGAAGTGGCGGTGCGGTCCCCTACGGCACTGCGTAGGATCCTACGGTCTTGGCGTGCATCCGTGCGTCGCTACGGTCCGGTCCCAAGTCGACGGGCACGTGCACCTTCCGCCGACCACTGGCGACAACATCGATGTACTGTGGAGACTTCACGCCCCACGTGTTGAGCAATTCGGCGGTACGTCCACCTGGCCTCCCGCATGCCCACTATACGCCCTCGCTCAAAGTCCGTCAACTGCACATACGGTTCACGTCCACGCTGTCGCGGCATGCTACCAGTGTTAAACACTGCGATGGAGCTCCGTATGCCACGGCAAACTGGCTGACACTGACGGCGGCGGTGCACAAATGCTGCGCAGCTAGCGCCATTCGACGGCCAACACCGCGGTTCCTGGTGTGTCCGCTGTGCCGCCGTGCGTGTGATCATTGCTTGTACAGCCCTCTCGCAGTGTCCGGAGCAAGTATGGTGGGTCTGACACACCGGTGTCAATGTGTTCTTTTTTCCATTTCCAGGAGTGTATTGAAAACTGTAACAGGACTCACACTGAAGAGGTTCGAGAGACGTAAATCTAGTAAATCGCCTCGGAACTATAGTGCACTGAAATAATATCAGTCAAATTTTCGATTTAAGTACATGATATCAGTTTTGTAACAACTGTGTCATTTATTTAGTTATACTGCTATTGCGTATGCAGCTGCAAAAAATGTTAGTGAGTTACGACAATATTTCGTTTTATTCAGTTAAAATATCGCCATTTGTAGAAATTTCTTATCTTTTTCTTGATTTCAATGTGGATGTGGTGTCTGCATTCGTATTTCTGTTGTATTTTCCACTTGGCAGTGAATAAATATAGCAAATACTACTGTGAGATCATAGCTGGCGAAATATTACACATGGTAATCAGATCTAGACTGACAATAAACATTTCATGATCAGGAGAGGCGGAGAAGGTACGGAAGGGAAGGATTGATTCCGTTCTCCCCGCCTCACTTGTGCGATAAGAAGTACTTTCTGTCATGCACTTCAGAGAGGTATGCAGTGTACGGACGTAGACGCGTGACGCGGATAACGTCGAATCACTTGTCAAGCTACATAACGCCTACAGTGACGTGAACCTCTGCAATTTCGCGTGAAAGAACGCACAAGGTTGAATCTTAAGCTATTCCCGTCACCTCTAAGCAACGGTTTGCACGGAGTCCCCTGTGAATGGACCATAACGCTTCGTTGAGATACTCTTGAAGTTGCATTGATTCGAAAAAAATATGGAAATACCGCTAGAAATGCACGCTTGATAATAAATTAAGGCGCTAGCCGAGCATGCAGGTTGAGTTGTTTTATTTGACCACGAATGGCTCGGTTTGACCACGAAGGACTCGTGTGCGATGTCCTCAATACGTTGTAAGTTTCAGTCGCTGTCAGACCAGCCTTCTGTGTAGTTGTGAGTGCATTACATTAGAACTAAGTGATTTCAAACTTGGCAAAATTGTTGGCGCTCGTATGGCGAGTGTGTAAATAAGGGACTAACTGTTTGATGTTTCAAAAGATACCATATCGAAGATACACACCGCATACCGGGAAAGTGGAAAAACATAATCCGCTAAGTGTGTATTGAGTGATCGTGATCGACGGTCGTTGAAGAGGATTGTGACGGAAGGTAAGGGCACTAGAGCTGCAGAGGTCAAATGGCTCTGAGCACTATGGGACGCAACTTCTGAGGTCATTAGTCCCCTAGGACTTAGAACTAGTTAAACCTAACTAACCTAAGGACATCACACACATCCATACCCGAGGCAGGATTCGAACCTGCGAACGTAGCGGTCTTGCGGTTCCAGACTGCAGCACCTAGAACCGCACGGCCACTTCGGCCGGCTGCAGAGGTCACATCAGAACTGAATGTCGCGTTCGCAAACCCTTTCAGCAGCAAAACAACATGAAGAGAGGTTCATAATCAGGAATGTGGAGCGAGAATTGTAATCCCGAAAACAATCATCGGTGGCGCAAATGCCCGAAACAGGAAAATGTTGTTTAGCCGTAAAACATAAACTATGGAGCAATGGAAAAAAAATGTTCAAATGTGTGTGAAATCTTATGGGACTTAACGGGAGTCTTGATGCAAACTGTTTCCAAGTTCCTGCCGAGTTTATATCTAGCGTAAGCCGTCCAATGTCTACAATGCAGACTGCTTGCTGCCAGGAGTGAAAAATAGCTGGGTTTCTGTGAAGATTTGGGCAGGTATGTCATGGTATTCCATAGGCCTTATTGTTACTCAGCAAGGTCCCAGTACTGCGAAAGATAACGTGACAACTTTACCTGATAAGATCCGACCTATGATACAATGTTTGTTCCCCATTGATAATGATAAGTTTTAATACGACTGGGCCGTTGGCTGTTCCGTGAGCACGAGAAAGAATTTTCGCCTCTCCCCATGATTACCACAATTATCAGAGCTCAGTATTACTGAGCTGTTGTGGTTTACTTTGTGGGATCCGGGCGGGAAAGACCCACCGTGGTTTAACAGCGCAATTCGGAGAATGATCTGGAAGCAAAGGCAGTTGCACTCGCGGTAAAAGAAAGATCGGGAGAATGATGACAGTAAAAGTTAGTAGAGATTCGTGTTGCTGTAAAAAGAGCAACGCGCGAAGCTTTCAACAACTACCACCGTCATACCTTAGCAAAAGATCTTGCTGAAAACTCAAGGAAATTCTGCTCTTACGTAAAATCGGTAAGCGGGTCGAAGGCTTCCATCCAACCACTCACTGATCAGTCTGGCCTGGCAACGCAAGACAGCAAAACGAAAGCTGAAATTTTAAATTTAGTATTTGAGAAATATTTCAGGCAGGAGGATCGTACAAACATACCGCTGTTTGAGTCTCGTACAGATTCCCGTTTGGAGGACATAGACATCCCTGGGGTTGTTAAGCAGCTGAATGGGTTGAAAATAAATAAATCGCCAGGTCCTGATGGGATTCCAATTCGGTTTTACAGGGAGTACTCTACTGCATTGGCGCCTTACTTAGCTTGCATTTATCGCGAATCTCTTGGCCAACGTGAAGTCTCGAGCGACTGGAAAATGTGCAGATGACACCTGTATATAAGAAGGGTAGATGGACGGATCGTCAAAATTACAGACCAATATCCTTAACATCGGTTTGTTGCAGGATTCTCGAACTGATTCTCAGTTCGAATATAATGAATTTCCTTGAGACAGAGAAGTTGCTGTCCATGCATCAGCACGGCTTTAGAAAGCATCGCTCCTGCAAAAAGCAACTCGCCCTTTTTTCACATGATATCTTGCGAATCATGGATGAAGGGTATCAGACGGATGCCATATTCCTAGACTTCCGGAAAGCGTTTGATTCGGTGCTGCACTGCAGACTACTAAAGTACGAGCATATAGGATTGGTTCCCGAGTATGTGAGTGGCTCGAAGACTTTTTAAGTAATAGAATCCAGTACGTTGTACTCGATGGTGAGTGTTCATCGGAGGTGAGGGTACAATCTGGAGTGCCACAGGGAAGTGAGGTAGGCCCGCTGTTTTCTATCTACTTAAATGATCTTTTAGATAGGGTGTATAGCAATGTGCGGCTGTTTGCTGATGATGCTGTGGTATACGGGAAGGTGTCGTCGTTGGGTAACTGTAGAAGGATACGAGATGATTTAGACAGGATCTGTGATTGGTGTACAGAATGGCAGCTAACTCTAAATATAGATTAATGTAAATTAATGCAGATGAATAGGAAAAAGAATCCTGTAATGTTTGAATACTCCATTAGTAGTGTAGCGCTTGACACAGTGACGTCGATTAAATATTTGGGCGTAACATTGCAGAGCGATATGAAGTGGGACAAGTATGTAATGGCAGTTGGGGGGAGGCGGATAGTCGTCTTCGGTTCATTGGTAGAATTTTGGGAAGATGTGGTTCATCTGTAAAGGTGATCGCTTATAGAACACTAATACGACCTATTCTTGAGTACTGTTAGAACGTTTGGGATCCCTATCAGGTCTGATTGAGGGAGGATATATAAGCAATTCAGAGGCGGGCTGGTAGATTTGTTACTGGTAGGTTCGATCATAACGCGAGTGTTACGGAAATGCTTCAGGAACTCGGGTGGGAGTCTCTAGAGGAAAGGAGGCTTTCTTTTCGTGAATCGCTACTGAGGGAATTCAGAGAACCAGCATTTGAGGCTGACTGCAGTACAGTTTTACTGCCGCCAACTTACATTTCGCGGAAAAGCCACGAAGATAAGAGAGATTAGGGCTCGTACAGAGGCATATAGGCAGTCATTTCTCCTTCGTTCTGTTTGGCAGTGGAACAGGGAGAGAAGATGCTAGTTGTGGTACGAGGCACCCTCCGCCACGCACCGTGTGTTGGATTGCGGAGTATGGATGTAGATGTGGATGTAGATGGTGGTGCATGATCGCTGCCAATATCAGGCAAGAATAATAGGATAAAATACCTTGAAAACCATAGAAGACCTGTATTTATCTATTTCGATACAAATAGAAGCTGGTTTGAAAGCTAACGTGTTTCCTGCACCATATTAGGCGTGGTAATGTGTTGTTTTTCTGGTGTTCTCATATTTTTGTCAATCCCTGTACTTTTACGTAAGCCAACTAGGAAGATCTGAAGCCATTCGTAAAGTTAGTCCAAGTCTTGGTAATGACGTGTGAGTCGCGTGTGCGGAACTGTACAGAATGCCCCTTCGGCGTGGCCTGTGAGAACTGTTTTCCGGCTGTGGACTCCAGACGCCCGTAGCGGTACAACGGCGCCGCGGCCTGTATAATAGAGCCGCGTGGAGCGGAGGGCCGCTCCGAGTGCTGGCGGGCTACATAAATCTGGAGCCGGCCACCAACCACATTAGCGGCCCGGTAGCGCTTCCTGGCCGTGGAGCGCGTCAGGTGGGCCGGTTCGCCCCACAGCGGCCGCTGCTGTGGGCGGCGCTCCAGGCTGCGGCACGCCGCGGCAGTACAGGCCGCGAACCTGCCGCAGGGACAGAGTGCCGCTGCCCTTGGTATCGACACCTCCTAAATCTCCCCTGTGCACATAATGATTCAGAGTTTCATCTATACAGTGTGAATCACCCTCAAACTTGCACCGCAAATATTGCGGAAATACGCTACTGACCATTAAAATTGCTACACCAAGAGAAACGGAGATGAGAAACGCGTATTCATTGGACAAATATATTCTACTAGAACTGACATGTGATTACATTTTCACGCAATTTGAGTGCATAGACCCTGAGACATCAGTACCCAGAGCAACCAACTCTATCGGCAATAACGTTCTTGATACGCCTAGGCATTGAGTCAAACAGAGCTTGGATGGCGTGTAAAGGTACAGTTGCCCATGCAGCTTCAACTGGTGTATTGTGACGAGCCAGTTGCTCGGCCACCATTGACCAGTCATTTTCAACTGGTGAGAGATCTGGAGAATGTGCTGGTCAGGGCAGCAATCGAACATTTTCTGTATCCAGAAAGGCCCGTAAGTACCTGCAACATGTGATCCTGCATTATGCCGCTGAAATGTAGGGTTTCGCAGGGATCGAATGAAGGGTAGAGCCACGGGTCGTAACACATATGAAATGTAACGTTCACTGTTCAAAGTGCCGTCAATGCGAACAAGAAGTGACCAAGACGTGTAACCAATGGCACCCCATACCGTCACGCCCGGTGATACTCCAGTATGGCGATGACGAGTACACGCTTCCAATGTGCGTTCACTGCGATGTCGCTAAACACGGATGCGACCATCATGATGCTGTACACAGAACCTGGATTCATCCAAAAAAAACACGTTTTGCCATTCGTGCACCCAGGTTCGTCGTTGAGTGCACCATCGCAGGCGCTCCTGTCTGTGATGCAGTGTCAAGGGTAACCGCAGCCATGGTCTCCGTGCTGATAGTCCATGCTGCTGCAAACGTCGTCAAACTATTCGTGCCGATGGTTGTTGTCTAGCAGACGTCCCCATCTGTTGACTCAGGGATCAAGACGTGGCTTCACGATCCGTTACAGCCATGCGGAGAAGATGCCTTTCATCTCGACTGCTAGTGATATGAGACCGTTGGGATCCAGCACGGTGTTCGGAATTACCCCCCTGAACCCACCGATTCCATATTCTGCTGACAGTCATTGGATCTGGACCAACGCGAGCAGCAATAGTGCGATACGATAAACCGCAATCGCGATACGCTACAATCCGACCTTTATCAAAATCGGAAACGTGATGGTTCGCATTTCTCATCCTTACACGAGGCATCACAACGACGTTTCACCAGGCAACTCCGGTCAACTGCTGTTAGTGTAAGAGAAATCTGTTGGAAACTTTCCTCATGTCATCACGTTGTAGGTGTCGCCACCGGCGTCAACCTTGTGCGAATGCTCTGAAAAGCTAATCATTTGCATATCAAAGCATCTTGTTCCTGTCGGTTTTATTTCGCGTGTGTAGTACGTCATCTTCATGGTGTATCTATTTTAATGCAAGTAGTGTAAAAAGTGATATTGGTGATTGCCAAATTGCAGAACAATATCCCTAACTTCTGTTTGCTGCAGAATCCTCGAACATTTTCTCAGTTTGAATATAATAAATTTTCATTAGACTGAGAAGCTTAGGTCCACGAATCGGTGTGGTTTCAGAAAGCATCGCACGTGCGACACTCAGTTTGCCCTTTTCTCGCGTGACATACTACGAACTGAGGATGACGGGCAAAAGGCAGATTCCATGTTTCTAGATTTCCGGAAAGTACTTGACTCAGTGCCCCCCTGCAGGCTGTTAACGAAGGTATGAGCATATGGAATAAGTTCGCAGACAAGTGACTCGATGACTTCTTTAGTAATAGAACACTCGACGGTGAGTGTTCATCAAAGGCAAGGGTATCGACAGTAGCACCCCAGGGAACTGTGATAAACCGCTGTTGCTCTCTACATACTTAAATTATTTGGCGGTCAGGATGGACACCGATGCCGGCCGGAGTGGCCGAGCGGTTCTAGGCGCTACAGTCTGGAACCGCGCGACCGCTACGGTCGCAGGTTCGAATCCTGCCTCGGGCATGGATGTGTGAGATGTCCTTAGGTTATTTAGGTTTAAGTAGTTCTAAGTTCTAGGCGACTGATGACTTCAGAAGTTAAGTCCCAAAGTGCCCAGAACCATTTTTTGGACACCGATCTGTTGTTCGCTGTTGATGCCGTGGTTTACGGTAAGGTGTCAAAGTTGAGTGGCTATATGAATATTCAAGACGACTTAGACACAATTTCCTGCTGGTGTGATAAAATGTAAACGTCTGGTGGCTAGGGCTTCCCGTCGAGTAGACCGTTCGCCGGGTGCTAGTCTTTCGATTTGTCGCCACTTCGGCGGCTTGCGTGTAGATGGGGATAAAATGATTATGATTAGGACAACATAACACCCAGTCTCTGGGCGCAGAAAATCTCAGACCCAGTCGGGAATCGAACCCGGGCCCTTAGGATTGACATCCTGTTCCGCTACCCACTTTTTTTTCCCGCTCAGCTACCGGGGAAGGACGATGGTGTTATGAATGACAGTTAGTTGCATATGCGGAAAAATGTAAGACAATGCGGATGAGTAGAGAGATCAAAACCGTAATGTTCGGATACAGTATTACCAGTGTCCTGCTTACACAATTAAGTTGTTTAAATACATGGGCGTAACGATGCATAGCGATATGAGGTGGAATGAGAACGTGGAACTGTGGTAGGGAAAGCGTGTGGTCGGCTTCGGTTAATTGGGAGAACTTTACAAAAGAATGGTTCACCTGTAAAGGAGACAGCATATATGACGCTGGTGTGACCTATTCGTGAGTACTACTCAAGTGTTTGGGATCCGCGCCAGGTCGGACTGAAGGAAGCTATCGAAGCAATTCAGAGGCGAGACGTTAGATTTGTAACCGGTAGGTTCGAACAACATGTGTTATGGAGATGCTTCAGAACTCAAATGAAAATCCGTGGAGGGAAGGCGACGTTCTTTTCTAGAAACACTATTGAGAAAATTTAGAGAACCTATATTTGAAGCTGACTACAGAATGATTCTACTGCCGTCAACATAATTGCGCATAAGATCCACGAAGATAAGATACGGGAAGTCAGAGCTCCTACGGGGGCGCATAGATAGTAGTTTCTCCCTCTCTCGATTTGAGAGTGGAACAGGAGTGGGCTAGTAGTGTTACAGGGGAGCCTCCGCTACGCACCATACGGTGGCTTGCGCAGTATCTATGTAGGTGCGTGGTTTTCACAGAATGGTTTGGAAGTCATAGGCTCGTATTGTTAGCCAATAAACAGATTGTAACAAGACTTAGAAAGTGTATCTTTTTATGCAAACATAGAACATTTTAAATTTAACAATGTCTACTGATATGAACAAACTAAACGTGGGGTAAATTATAATGCCAGTGATGTTTATTGCAGGATTATAGAGCGCGTCATTTACGAAATATCGAATTTTCAAAGATTCTCATACCGACACTTGTAAAACACTTGTATCACGCACAAAAGAACAATATAGTCCGCACACTAGCTATGTAGATTCTAACCAGTAAGGAAACAACTAACCATTTCAGCGAAGATGCCCGACCACGCTGCACTAATACATCGTACCTTGCATCTACAGTGGTTGAACATCATAAACAAATGTCTGTGTGAAAACTTTTCAAAACACCGTATCTCGTAAACTATTCGCTCTAGAATCCTGCAACAAACAACACTGGTATTCTAATTTACCGTACTTCTGGGCATTAAATATAACAATAGGCATGGTTATATTTTTTAAATATATGTTTGCACAAAAAATACACTCCCTAAGTATTATTACAATCTGTTTATTAGCTAACAATACGAGCACCTGACTACCAATCCTTTTAGTGAAAACTGCACATCAGTAACACTTTCCATTTCTGTAGTATCTGACACTCTACGACAGAAACCTTGGATATTCTAACATTTAGGAAACATTATGCACCACATATTGTGTACGTTTCTGGGTGTACATTTATGAAGGCGATGCTGGAGACTAATATGTCTCAACTGCTAACTTAATCTTTGGCCTGCGTGTCTCATGTATCTCCATCCAAAACAAAATTTAGTGCTGGCCAAAGACGGTAATGCAGGGGAACCATCCTCCTATTTTTCTCAGTCAATTTGGAATAGGTTGCCGGACGGGAATTTGAACCCCATTGCTCCAGAATACGAGTCCATTGTGCTAAATACTGCGACACCTCGCTCCCTCGTGGCCAATAAACATAACCCGAGCGGTCCATCCGACGCCCAGGTAACTTTAGATTTACACGGCGTTTCCCGGGAGGAATGATCGCTATTCAGGAATACGACAAGCACAAATATTTGAAGCAACAAAATGCTTATGGATTTGTACTCTGTTGTAAATGGTTTCCGACATATAATTATATTGCTATTTAATTTCAATATTACTCAATACTTGTCAACTTTACACATATACAACAGTTAGTAAACATTGCAACACACGTCTTACAAATTATCAATCGAAAAATATCTATTTTTATCACATTTGCGTCTAAGCATCATCTTACACGTCTCACCACAGCTGTTGCACTGTTCCTAAACAGGTTTTGAACTATATGTTCAGAATAAAAATGGGCACTTGGAAGAATACCTGAGCCACGTAATGAGCTGAAAACTCTGATAAACACTCTATGATCAGGAACTCCATGTGACGGAAAGCGGCAACAGAATCATTCGACAACAGTAGGAGCACTACAATGCAGAAGCCGTAAGCATACACTATGTCCATGTATTCTTCACTAGTGTGGATGTGTAGCATTTTAGCCAGCGAGTGTGCAGACACAGTTCATCAATACGTTTGTTTGCATGGCCATCTTCCGGAGCAGCTATTAAAATAAGTTACTGTTCGTTTTCCGTCTTCAGCTTATTGCAGTTTAATTAAAGAGAATTACACCAGATGCGTTTCGCTCTTATTTATAAAGCATCTTCCATGGTTTATGGTATGTCTTTACATGTTCTCCAAACCACTGTATCTTTCCTTCCAGAGCGAGAAACGCACATAACTCCAGTTCAGTGTACAAAGGTGAAATGTAAATAACCCAAATGCAGCGCAAGGAATACTGCAGAATGGCAAAAACTGCCAAGTGCATAAGTGGAGGCAAGTCTTTCGACGTCAACCGCTGTTAACAAGGGGGGAAGGAGCATTGATTTGAGGAATTTGTAAGAAAACACCAACAACTACGGAAGATGCTTTATAAATAAGCGTCTTGTGTAATTCTCTTCTATTAAGCTGCAGTTACGTCAAGATGAAAAATGAATTATAAGGGATTACCGATGCTTCTCTCGGATACACTCTCAATGACTCACACTACTTCACGCACAACACATCACGGACAACTGTCCATTCAACGGGCTAGTTTAATGGCAGAAAGACGTACCGAACAAAGAGGGTCAAAGCAACGAATGAGGCTGAGCTAGAATACATCGTGAAGAGGCTGGTTCTGTAAGAAACATACGTGCGGGCCAATAGCCCGAGAACAAATGAATATTAAACGTGTTCTATCTCGGAAACCATTCGGCGTATGGCATATGTCCATATTAAGTTTTTTGCTTCATATGAACGTTCCTGCTATATCCCTGTATATTCACAATTCCTCCTGGGATGCCTTGCACAAATCAGGCGTTTCCTGGGTGATGTGTGATCCGCTCAGGTCACGTTTATTGGCTACCAACGTACGAGGTAATACTGCTCTTTTAATCTGGAGAAGAGAGGTTCAAAAACTCGTCTGGCAATTTTCCGTTGCTTCCTTAATTCGACTGAGAGAGATGTAGGGCTGGTTTCTTTGTAAAAGTTGTTACTGTAGTTGGACAACACTACATTTGGTTGTCGTCTGCTGAGACAGATGAACAGTGCGGGCCGAAGAGTAAAAGTTAACACCTGGGTCTTATTACAACCCGGCCAAGCCAAGTTGGCACTCGGCGCGGTGGCTGTTGGGAACGAGCGTAAATGCGAAATACCTTTAGGCTCGCTCCGATCAGCCACCGCGCCGAGTGCCAAACTTGGTTTGCACTGACCGTAGTCTCTCACATTGCCTTCCCAAAAGTACATCGAAAAACTTACACAAAGTATTGTGATAATATGGAAAAGAATATTAAGTACGTTGGGGAATAATTGATAATTTAGTTTAAATGTTGTAAATGTTCGTCAATGAACTGATTATGTAAATTATGCTTCCATAGATCGCTTCATTATAAGACAGGGGCAGGTGCGAACTCTGACCACAATTTACTGGTTATGAACCTTAGATTCAAACTGATTAAAATGGAAAACGTAGAAAATTAAGGAGATGGGACCTGGACAAACTGGAAGAACCTGAGGTGGCTGAGAGCTTCAGACGGAGCATTAAGCAACGTTTCACTAGAGCAGGGGAAAACAGTGCAAAATAAGATGAAATAGTAAAGGCAGCAGAGGATGAAAAGGGTAAAGAGACAAGGCCTAGTACAAATCCTGGGATAACACAAGAGATATTGAATTTAACTGATGAAAGGAGAAAATTTTCAAATGAAGAAGGCGAAAGGGAATAAAAAGTTTATGAAATGAGATTGGCAGGAATCGCAGAATTGCTAAACAGGAATGGGTACCGCATATTTCACTAGGAGAAAGATAGATACCGACTACAGGAAAATTAAAGAGGCCTTGGGAGAAAATAGAAGTAGATGTATGAATGTAAACCAGTACTGAGAAAAGAAGGGAAAGCTCAAAGGTGGAAGGAGTATATACAGGGCCCATACAAGGGAGATGAAAACAGTATAATGAAAAGGTGAGACGGGAGATATGACACTGCAAGGAAGAATTTGACAAAGTTCTAAAATATCTAAGTCGAAACAAGGCCCCGGGAGTAGATGATGTTCCATCAGATCTACTGATAACCTCTGGAAATCTATCCATGACAAAACTCCTCCACCTGGTATGCAAGATGTATAAGAATGGCGAAATATCCTGGTTCAAGAAGAAAGTAGTAATCCCATTTCCAAAGAAAGCTCTTGCTGACAGGTGTGAAAATTTTCGAACTATCAGTTTAATAAATCCTGCTTGCAAAATACTAACACCTGTTATTTACAGAAGAATTGAATGAATGGTAGACGTAGACCTCAGTAAAGATCAGTTTGGCCTCCGGAGAAATGTACGAACACACGAGGAATACTACAACTTACCTTAGTAGATAGCTTAAGAAAAGGCAAACCTACATTCATAGCATTTGTAGAAAGTTTTTGAAAATATTGAAGGGAATACTCTCTTCGAAAATCTGAAGGGTGCAGGGGTAAAATATAGGGTGCGGAAGGCTATTTACAACTCGTACAGAAATCAGACGGCAGTTAAGAGAGGCGAGGGGCATGAGAGTGAGACACTGGTAGAAAAGGAAGTGACACAAGGTTACAGCCTATCCCCTCGTTATTCAAAGTGTTTACTGAACAAACAGTAAAGGAAACAAAAGAAAAATCTGAAGTAAGAATTAATATTCAGAAGAAGTAAAAACTTTGAAGTTTGCGGATGACATTGTAATTCTGTCATAGACAGCAAAGTACTTGCAAGAGCAGCTAAACGCAATGGACAATGTCTTCAAAGGAGGATGCCAGATAAATATCAACAAAAGCAAAACAAAGATATTGCAATGTAGTCGAATTAAATAAGGTGATGCTGAGGGAATCGGATTAGGAAATGAGACACTTACAGCAATAGAAATGTTTCTATTTGGGCAGCAAAATAACTGAAGATGGCCGAGGTAGAGAGGATATAAAATGTAGGCTGGCAATAGCGAGAGAAGCATTTCTGAAAAAGGAAAACTCGTTTAAATCAAATATAGATTTAAGTCTTACGTAGACTTTTCTGAAGGTAATTGTCTGGACTGTAGCCATGAATGGAATTGAAGCGTGGACGATAAACAGCTAGATAAAAAGAGAATAGAAGCTTTCTAAATGATGGTGCTACAGAAGAATGTTGAAGATTACATGGGTCGATCATGTAACTAATGAGGAAATACTGAATAGAACAGGGGGGACAAGAAATTTGTAGCCCAACTTGATCGGTTGATAGGACACATTCTGAGGCATCAGTGGTCACCAGTTTAGTATTAGACGGAAGTGTGGAGGGTAAAATCGTAGAGGAAGACCAAGAGAGGAATACTGTAAGCAGATTCAGAAAGATATATGTTGTAGTAGTCATTTGGAGGTGAAGACGTTCACATAGGATAGAGTACGAGGGAGAGCTGCATCAAACCAGTCTTCGGACGAAGACCACAATAAACAGTACGTAATTTGTGCAAAGATTATATTCTTTGTGGTGTATCTTTCATGCTTAAGATTCAATTAGCTACAGCCACTGAACACTCGACACACGTTACCACTTGTCATGAAACAGCCTGTCTACGTACCATAATGAAATGTCAGTTTGTTTTCCAGTGTCACTGCGCACCTTTATATTAGAAGACTAAACATATAGCTGCGTGCTGCTCCCTTTACTTTTTGTGGTTCTCTGTATGTGTCCTCTTTTTTAACATGAGAATATTATTACCAATAGGCTCTCTCTTCACATTTCGGCACACAAAATAAGAAATTCTGATCACATGAAATATGACAATAGATATTTGTGTACACGAATTCTAAAACGTATAATTTTACTAACGAAATGGCAAATTTATTAATGGTAATCATTAAAAACAAGTATCTTCCTTAACACGATAACATTAACAACCTGTTTTAAGAGATTCGAAGCAACAACTACAATTTGGGTGAAACGTTATAAGAATGGAGAACAAAATTGAGGTTAAGCGAATAGATATCACACGTTATATGGCTCATGAAAACTGAATCGTATTCCAAGTTGTAGAAACGTTATACATGTATAACACAGCATTTTATAGACCCGCTCACAACTTCTGAAAGATACTGGAAAATGAATTTAAACACTGGACCGTTAAACTTAAATTTATCTGCATAGCATGGAATTGTTTGAGGTCAGTGACCTGAGTGCATGGAACAATGTGCTGCGTAGAGTCGGCCAATGTAAAATTTGTTGACTTCGTTGGCAACGCAGTTGTTGAATTCAGTTTAAGAATTAATTTGAGCTCTAGAGCACATTAGTAATGTTTCAGATTGTATCGTGAATCACACTTTAGATTAACGTACATGTAACTGTAATGCATTTGACGATGGCAGTACTCTGTTGAAACTCGTCATGCTAATAAATACTCATGGAAAGTGGAGCAGTAGAAGCTATTTCATGAATTGGACCTTTAACAAGGAAAGTGGAATTAATATGAAGTGCAACTCACGCCCAACACATTATGCATTTTTTTTATTATTAGAGTACAGTGGTAAGAGTAGGCGTGGACTAGGACATGAACGAAAGCAGAACGTACGATCACAAAAAGAAATACGGAATGTAGCAAACCTACATGGATGATTAGAAAATAAACGTAAAAGGAATGGAGGAAAGAAAATGAGTTGTAAGAAAGGAAATGAAAATTAACTGCACTCTTCGACCGTTAAAAAAGTGCTTCGAGGGGATGCAGACAAATGAAGTAGAATAGTAGAACTATTTAATTTTTTGGCAGGTACATTCGGCTTGGCAGGTGGATTAAATCTTTGAAAGTAGCGAGTGAGAACGTAGGCAATGACTTGAAGTAGTGTCGGAGGAGACAGCTGAAAAACTGGTGAAGTGTGTGGTAGTCAGTGGAAGGAAATAAACAGAAGCTTCACGATCTGTCAGCATGAAGTATAATTGCTGGTTTTAAAAAATGGGAATGAAACTATTCTGGCATTCGCCTTACTCGAATTTGAAAGAACCATACGAATGTTATATTAAAGTAGGCAGTCAGTGGTTTGAACCAAAACGTTTCCGATAGGAGTGCAGAGTGTCTTAAAGCCTGCGTTCCCTAGCCTCTCTCAGCGTGTACCTGTGAAAATATTTGTTCCGTTGGAAGCGCCTTAAAAGCTCGTACAATACAGTGATACACTTAAACACATGGAATGACAAGCCGTCAACAAACGCTTCATTCGTTTCATGTAAATTGATGTCAATGCTAAATTAACTAAGCTTCAGTTGTCACTTCACCTACCATAGTGGCTTTTTGATGTGGTACTGGTCAATGCTCATCGCAATGAACTGTAAAGAACAGTTACAAATGCATTGGAATGAAAATGCAAGGTAACTTTGTTAAGCCTCCCCCTGTCTGTTTTCGTAAAACTGCTGCTGCAAACCACCTCTGAAAACTGCAAGAAACTGGAATCTGATCATGCTGCGCAAGCAGTTAGCACATCTTCACATGTCAGTTACCTAAACGCTTATTTCTTCCGTCAGTTTATACAATAAACTTTCCTTTTCCCTCTTTTTTTTAGTTCCTTCTGAAAATGAACACTTATAGATATTTTCTCCGTTTAAATGCAGACGTTTGTTAGGATGATAAGATTCGATAAATGACAACTAATAAGTAAACAAATATTCAGCTTTATGTGTCGTTGCTTACATGAAAAATAATTTAATAATAACGAAATTGAATTCCATCTGTCAAGCAGAACCTTGTCATCCCAACGAATCGAACAAAGCGATATCGGTTGCAACGTGTGCGTTCCTGTAGCACGGCTATTTCTTCACAGATTATAGTCCGAATACATTCTACTTGTACTAGAAGTCAAAAGAACTTTGACACACTGGCAACACATTTTCTCCGACTTTGTCAGTCGGAACCTTGTGATTCCAAAGGATCGAAACGATGCGTGAACATCATACGTCTAATTTCATGGGTCGAGATTGTTTTTTATATTAGCGGTATGCAGTTTAAAGCGAGCCGCCCAAACATATGCGTAAATGATGGGACATCGACTGATTACTCTGACTGCATTCTTCTGAATGTAGAAATGGATTCTGCTCGTCACTTCCAGACATCCCCGCAGCGATGATCTTCTTTCTTTTCCTCCCGCGAAGGAGGGTACCTCACGCGGACCAATTCTCGTAGGCCTGCACCTTCTGTAAACGTTGTGCAGTGTCTACAGTCGTTTGTCTGAATACATTAGGAGAGCACTGTGAATGTACCTGAAGTCTTCCAAGGGAAGAAACAAAGTAAACGACTGCGTTTCTTCCGTTTATTCAATATATTAGGGTTTTTTCGAGAGCATCCACACACTCAGGCCAGCCACTTATGTATTGCTAGAGTGCTTTGTGTTAGCACAACAGTTAACGTCTAAATGTGCAACACGCAGCAATGTCCTCTCTTTCATGTCCAATGTCGTTTGTTTTTTTGTGAAATGGTACGAAAAAGTAAAAAGTTAAGTTAGTAGCAGGTAAAATGAATGAATTATGGGGAAGTGCATTGCGTTTCTGGGAAGAGATAGCATACAAGACGCTAGTTCTGCCAGTCCTATACTACTTCGGGGTATACAGCCCGTGTCAAAAAGGAATGACAGAAGACATCTAACGAATTTAGAAACATACTGCTAATAGTTAAGTCTGATGTAGTCCCGAAATGAGATAGTGACATTCTGGGACCTTAAAGGGAAAAGCGATGACGTTATTAAAAATCCTGTAGCGTAAATGTAGAGACGTTTTTACTGTAATTTGTATCGTGTACGTTGTGAGCTACACCACCCAAGATCTGGGGGTAGCGAGCGTCTTTGACTAGTAATTAAAAACGCCGCGGTCACGAATTCGATCTCAGTCACTGCTCAAACTTTCATTCAAAATCATCGGTAATGGGTGCTGAAGACTTTCGGCATAAGAAGTCACGCTCGTTTCATCGACGGTCTTTTCAGAGAGGGTGGAGGTGCGGCCAAAGGTTCAGGACCCTCTCTTGTACATGGGCTTGAAAACTCTCTCTAAAAGGCTGAAGAAACAGCTGTGATAAACAGCATGAGGATGCAGGAAGCAAAGGAAATTACTACATTGAAGACATATAATGTGTATCCATAGGACTTACCGCCTGTGATTAAAAAAAGTCATGATGATGTTGGTTCAAATGGCTCTGAACACTATGCGACTTCACTTCTGAAGTCATCAGTCCCCTAGAACTTAGAACTACTTAAACCTAACAAACCTAATGACATCACACACATCCATGCCCGAGGCAGGATTCGAACCTGCGACCGTAGCGGTCGGGCAGTTCCAGACTGTAGCGTCTAGAACCGCTCCGCCACTCCAGCCGGCCATGATGACGTCTCCGTTGACAAAAGATTGTGGAACAGTACCCCATTCAGATACCCTGGAGGGCACTACGAAAGTGATCATGAGGAAGAGATGGGCTCACCAACTAAGGGGTAACCTTTTAAGAGTCGGCGCATGGAATATCAGAAGTCTGAAAGCAAGCAAAAGGAAATGCTGAGGTTCAGTCAAGATAAGGATTTCCGGTCAGTCGAATGAGGGTAATAACAGAGCAGAAAATGCTATAACAGGAGAGGGATCCGTTATGAATGGGGAGAAAGAGCAAAGAATGTATAAAGACTGGTGAGTAAGATTCCCTCCTGGAGTCCTTGCTTGTAGAAGTCTGTATTTTAATAGTTCACGAAACGTTTCACGTCGAAAAATCACACTTCAGTCAACCTGAAAGTGCCTCCCACGCATTAAGAAAGAAATCACTAGGTGCCATTTCAGAAGGAGAGTGAGGCAAAATTTGATAACCCAGAAAAGCAGCACCGTAACTGCGTGATGTGTAAAATGAGCTGGAGCGTTGTTGTGAAGCAGAAACATCCCTTTAGACAGCTTCCGGTGACTCATCGTCTTGTTTACCTTCCGTAACGACAGGGTATTTCGGTCGTTTGCTCCTGTGACGATTTGTCCCTTAGTGGCATAATCTGATAAGCTGGGTATACAAGAGATACTTATTCACTCTCAGAAACCTTTTGCGGGTAATATGCGTAGTGTAAATGCCACCGCGAGTCAACTTGCTAGCAGTGTCAGAGAGTGGGGCAAGGTCTCGGATATTCGTTCTCTGCAAGTTTAGACCTTTCGTGTGTACCGTGACCTTCATCTCTAGAGAGCTGCTCGACGTAGCTCTCGTGTAAGAAAAACTATATCGGCACTGTCGGTAGAGCTGCGAGTACTCGAAGAGTGCTGAGTGGCCATATTGTGTCACACGTTTCTATCGTATTTCACGGTTTGTATACTACCACATCTTGGTAACAAGTTTTACCGTACTACGGCACGCATTAAGTAAAGGTACCCACGAAACAGCGTGTTTTGAACAACAATATGTAGCCGTGGCTTATTTCTGAGTGAAGATATCGCCCATTTGACCTCCTAAACGAACATCACGAGCAGTGAGCGTATTTAGAAAGTTATGGCTTAGACAACGCTAGGCAGAAAATGACATACAAAACATCGTAAACATATTGTGTAGTATTAAGAAACGAAAATTAAAAACATTGTCACTGAAGAGACTGGATCCCACGGTAATATAAAAATATAACTGAAAGAAAAGCGCGCTGATTGCGCGACACCAGCACTGCAACGAGCCGTTCTATAAACGTGCATTAGTATTATCGGGGTTGATACGCGTTGTGAGTGAATGTCAGCGATGTGTCGGCACAAAAAGTAATGAAGAAAGCTCCCAGAAGTAGACTCAGGAAGTAGTTGCGTATTTAATTAGTTTGTACGAGGAAAGGCCAGCTTTATGGACTGTACAATTACTGGATTGCAGAAATTGAGATAAGAAGCAAAGTTTGTTGGCTGAAATGACTACAGAATTGAATACCTCCACAGAACAAATTTTGCCAGAATATTCGCAGTTCAAGCAATCAGACAAAGTAGTTTCATAACATAGCTTAAATAACACAGTGAAGCAAGTGATGTTTTCATTTAATTTCAAGTAATACAATTGTATCTGTATTTTTATATGGTATGGTATTTATTGATTATATTATTATTTTGCTTTATTCATCACATATCAGCCATCTTTGGCTTTTGAACGTCTATTGAGTGTCAAGGAGAAATTGGTATAATATTATTTCATCGTAACTGTTACTCCGCCAAATATTAAAGAGAATTAACGTAGATGATGCTAGAAATATTAGTGTCACAAGCAGTCTGTCTTTAACACCAATGGATTTGCGCATAATATTATCTAGATTAGCAACTTTTGGTCCAGTTACAAAAAGTACTTCTTATATTCCATCGCTGTCATTCTCGTAAAATTCCGATATTGCTGCAGATTTTCCGTTACAAGCTCTGAAAAGAAATTCTCCCATGCTCCAAATTCCGCTCTCTTATCCAACACGAACACAGTCGTTCACGTTTTTTCTTTGCCACTAAAAGTATTAAAAGTGCAACTGCAGTTTGACGCTCTTCCATCACAACCTCTTCCCACACGCACAGAGCCACGATAGAAAAATCTCACGAAGAGTGATCTGATCCTTCAGGTCTCACAGACGCTCTCACCCTGTTGTATGTAAACGCTTCCGACATCTGCTCACCGAAGACTCTGAGACACTTACAGAAAGTTTTCCCAAGGAGCTATCAGACAGTAACAGTCAGCGAAAATTCGTCCCTAGTGTAAACAATTCTGCAATTACTATCTGAGAGTACCAAACTGTTTGCTTATTGTAGGGTCTTCACATTTTTCGCTGGTGGTGATTCCATATATTTCAATTGCTTGCTTTGCTCCTTTGTCAGAGACCATAGTGGTACAGATACCACCCGTCCATGGTCGTGAAGGAACTAAGGAAGTCATGTGGGCAGGCTTGAAATTTTTGTTGCAGTCGTGAGAGATCGTTCATCGCGCTGTAATTAGGTTTATTTTCTTTTCTTACGGATGTTGCAGTTATTTTATTTGTTGTTACTGTTGTTTGTTGTGGGATAATAGCACCGCGCGGTTTGATGCGTCATGTCACGGACTGCGCGGTCCCTCCCGCCGGAGGTTCGAGTCCTCCCTCGGGCATGCGTGCGTGTGCTGTTCTTAGCATGGGTTAGTTTAAGTAGTGTGTAAGTCTAGGAACCGATGATCCAAGCAGTTTGATCCCTTAAGGATTTACACACATACGAACATTTTTGAGCACGATTATAAACCTAGTGCACTGATTCTTGCAACATAATCAAACGGGCGACGGATTAACTGTTCACGAGCGATTGGAGCATTATGCATAAGATTTAATTCAAATTACCTCGTGTTACATGTCAGTTCGGGATTGCAGCGTATCAAAACATAACATGTTCTTAAGAGGTAGCTCGCTTTACACTTCCAGCTCGCTTAAATAACGTGACAGCTTCTCGCTTGTTGAATATTCGGTAACATCATCGGGAATACATTTTTGCGACCTTTCCATATATCATCTTTAAATTTTGTTGTCGTAACTAAAACTGAAATGAAAACGTAATGTATCTCTTCAGGAACACACTGATATTTATCTTCGTTGATCCATTACGGACCGTGGGACAACGGCTGGCATGTATTTCTTGATACAATAATGTACCAACAGCCCTATGTACTGTAGAAATTTAATTTATGGACTTCTTATGTGGTACCAGTTTCGGTACTACATTGATGCCATCTTCAGGCCCCACACGTCATAGTCGTAGAAACGCTATACAGGGAAAGAGCCAAGAGCTATTGCATAACGATTTGATTCACGGAGCCAGTTATATTGCTCCTTGCGTGTATGGCGTTTTTACGACTATGACGTGTGGGGCCTCAAGATGGCATTAATGTAATGCCGAAACTGGTAGCACATAAGAAGTTAGTAAAATAAATTTCTACAATACATACGACTATTAGTAAATTATTGCATCAAGAAACACTGATATTACTTCCAGATTTAAACACTGAACAGTTTGAGAGTTTGTACGAGTTGAATGAAATGTAAGATTTGAAATTTAAGATTAAGCGTGCTTTCGGCACGCTTTTTGATAGGTTGTGAGCAGTCGCGGGCACCAGGGGGTGACGGCTGAGAGTGCCTTGCCAAATATGGACAGGATTGATTTTCGCTTCAGATTCCCGGTTCTTCGTGAAAAGATAGTCTGCCAGTTGGTTCTTTGCCATTCAGACTTGTTTGACCAGAGTGGAAGCGCCTGCGACACATAACAACATATGATCTGGCTGCTGACTGGAGGGCGCAGCCTTCATTCATTGAGTCTGTTCAGTGTTCTATAGCTAAAAACCTTTTTGGAACGTGAGTCGTGTTTGGGTAGCTCAGTTGGTAGAGCACGTGCCCGCGGAAGGCAAAGGTCCCGAGTTCGAGTCTCGATCCGGCACACAGTTTTAATCTGCCGGGAAGTTTCATATCAGCGCACACTCCGCTGCAGAGTGAAAATCTCATTCTGGAAACCCTTTTTGTATGCGGCCCGCAACACATTAGTGAGCACTAGACAGTCAAAGAGTCCTGCGGTTTATTGGATATCGACCGTCCCGCAGTGGCAAGCGTATATTAACGGTAACGCTTTCGTATAAATTAGAGTTTGTTTTGTTTACTTGTTAGTTATTTTCCACTTCCTCACACAGTGGTGAAACCATTGAGGTAGATTGTGTTACGGTTAGCAGAAACTGAAAACCGTAGGAGTAGAACAGAACTGAGTTACAATAACGAAGGCGTAGTGAAAAGCAATGCACCTGAATTTTTAGAGTAAATAACTCTTAAATTAAAAAATAAAATAAAACAGTCGTTATTAACATTCACATATTTATTCCTCATGTGTACGTACTTGCAGCCCTCTGCCCTTAGAGGGCTCCGGATTGTAGCGCGTAACATGGCGGTGTGTAACCTAAGTATGTCGGTGCCTGGCAAACAGCGTTCTGCAATCGAGTTCCGAATTCCAGTAGTTCGTGCACGCGTGGATGATCCTCTCCTTCGGTATAACAATGCCCGACCACACACGATCGATGTGACATCTACAACAATTCAGACGCCTTGTGGTTTCACTTCCATCCATCATCTTCCATACAGTTCAAACTTGGCTCCATCCGATATTCATCTGTTTCCCGCACCTAAATAACACCTTGGAGGACTTCACTCTGGTAGTGATGAAATGGTACAAGCAGAGGTGAGGTTGTGGCTCTGCCAAGAGTCAGACACTCTACAGTGACGGTATCAAAAACTGGTCCCTCGGTCGGAGAAATGTGTTTGGTGCCAGGGTGACTAAGTTGAGAAATTAATATGTAATCAAGGAGCATAAAGATGTGGGCTGGGTCGGGATGCAAACCCGGTTCCCTGACTTATCCAGGCAATGCCAATCGAGCACGCTATTATGGCTTTAACTTGCCAACAGTTCCTCTTCATACTCTTTCTTTCCTTTTTTTTCTTCTCATGTGATACTACCGATCCGGTGATGAGATAATCGTTGTTGGGGCTGACACCTTGCGTCACACTAGAACGCAGTTTTATAAAGTACTTAGACTTTACTAACAGAAAGAAATTGCCATCTCGAAATTTCCATAAAATACCTGAATGTCAAATCTTTAACTCAATAAACCTTTCCAGGGCCGTCAAGTAACGATACGCGGACGTGAACGGCTGCACGAGACCTCGAACAAAGAAAGAGCCCAGCACGAATTAATAAACATTCAATCATATAACTCATTCAGAACCGTTTACTAATTGGCCACCTCCAAGTGTATTCACGATTGCTCTACTAATTTTATCCCGAAATCCTTGAAAATTCATTCGCCATTTAAACAGCTAACGAAATTTACGAGTGAAAAGAAACGCCCTAACATACTGAGGAAGCAAAATGTGGAATCAGATGTCGGTTCCTCTCATAATTCACTTAAAATGGCGACACCCCTTGAAAACTATTCAAGTGTTAATCGACTGTTCTTCTTCCTCGCGGAGGCGTAAGATCATCATGGGAACCGCTTTTCCCACGGCTGGAAATAAGCCAAAATGGGCAATTTTTCTCAGCAGGTAGGCTTTCGCGCCTGCCCTTCCACGTAGTTGGGAACGGCTCTTGTTTTTTGAAGTCTGATGCTTACAAGAGTGTGGCGCCAAACAGACAATAAAAGGGTTGGCCTAACCCATGTCATGCCTATTTAGTTTTATTTCGAATCGAACCAGCCGCAGCCTCGTTTTGATTGATGCATTTCCAAGATGCTACTCATGGCACCTGCAAATAACAGGGCAAAACGGAAAAATGAATATTTGACCCTGTCTGACTGCCTCTGAAGCAGATATTAGGATCTCTTAATGCCCTTTAACATATAAATTCCAACCTAAACAGAAATGAATGATTAAGGGAACAAATTACACTAAATGGTAAACGTTGTTGCTACTGACACATTTATTGAATATTAAAAGCAATCTTTAGTTACAAATGTTTATATTTCCTAACTCAAATTACTGATCCATTGAACAACTCTGGCTTTTATTACGACTGAGCAATCTAATACAAATAACGCGAAATGACGGACATCATCTATGTACAAAACACAATATGACACTACTTTTAAAGGTGATCTACAGTGAATTGTAATGTCAGTGGAAATAAATCCTACGTGAACACAGCTGTTTAGCCTTGTAGCACCTAATAAGCCAAAGCAATTAGCAATATCACCGTATGTACTGCGTCCGCTGCGTCGGAGTGACTATTCTAGTACACGTCTGCGACAATGGAAGACCTCCAGCCACAAAATAACCTCTTACAAAGAGTAGGACGGCTGAAGGCGGTCCTCTGACTAATATACTCTGATACTGTCCTCTCCTCTTTGTGTCTTAGCCGGCCGGGATGGCCGAGCGGTTCTAGGCGCTACAGTCTGGAACCGCGCGACCGCTACGGTCGCAGGTTCGAATCCTGCTCCGGGCATGGATGTTTGTGATGTCCTTAGGTTAGTTAGGTTTTAGTAGTTCTAAGTTCTAGGGGACTGATGACCTCAGAAGTTAAGTCCCACAGTGCTCAGAGCCATTTTGTGTTCTACAGACGACAAACGCGGACTCCCAGCCACAAGGACGGAGTTCAGATAACGTCTCTACGTAATTATAGGCAGAAGAAGTGCTCTGAACCACTGAACGCTGCGTACTCAACGACGACTTCCAACCCGGAGGCGAAATCAAGCATCGCGTTTTAGTACCTGAATAGTGTAAAATCGCGTAGTCCCGTTCCGCCGACGAGCAGTGTGTCAGCAGTGCGCAAGTAGCAGCATTACTGCATTTACTAGACAATCTTGTATTTTAATAACCGTGTAAATTTTGTGTCGATTTGTTTGTGCTCTCTGGAGATTAGTTCAGACGTTCTTTGCACAACAGTTTTTACCATGGATAGGGACTGTAACTGCTGTGTTCGGATGCAGGCTGAGTTGGCATCCCTTCGCTCTCAGCTTCAGGTAGTGTTGGCTTCGGTCACACAGCTTGAGGCTGTTGCCAATGGGCATCACAATGGGGGTCCGGATGGGGGTTTGTCGGAGACGGCCAGCTCGTCCCACGCATCCCCCGATCGGACTACGACTGTGGCTGCCCGGGATACTGCCCACATTGAGGCTGATTCCTCACCTGTGGTAGAGTGGGAGGTCGTCTCGAGGTGTGGCAGGGGGCGAAAGACATTCCAGAGGGCTGAATGGAAGGCCTCTCCAGTTTGTCTGACGAACCGGTTTCAGGCTCTGTCTCAGGCTGATACTGGTCTTCGGCCGGACATGGCTGCTTGTCCTGTTCCAGAGGTTGCCCCTCAGTCTGCAAGATCCGGGAGGTCGCAGAGGATGGACTTACTGGTAGTTGGGAGCTCCAACGTCAGGCACATAATGGGGCCCCTTAGGGACATGGCAGCAAGAGAGGGGAAGAGAATCAATGTGCACTCCGTGTGCATACCGGGGGGAGTCATTCCAGATGTGGAAAGCGTCCTTCCGGATGCCATGAACGGTACAGGGAGCACCCATCTGCAGGTGGTCGTCATGTCGGCACCAATGATGTGTGTCGCTATGGATCGGAGGAAATCCTCTCTGGCTTCCGGCGGCTATCTGATTTGGTGAAGAAAGCCAGTCTCGCTAGCGGGATGAAAGCAGAGCTCACCATCTGCAGCATCGTCGACAGGACTGACAGCGGACCTTTGGTACAAAGCCGAGTGGAGGGTCTGAATCAGAGGCTGAGACGGTTCTGCGACCGTGTGGGCTGCAGATTGCTCGACTTGCGCCATAGGGTGGTGGGGTTTCGGGTTCCGCTGTATAGTCAGGAGTCCACTACACGCCGCAAGCGGCTACATGGGTAGCAGGGGTTGTGTGGCCTTGGGCAAGTACAGAAAGGGCAACAGCCTCAAAGGGTTCGGGGCAAAGTCAGGACATGCGAGGACCAAGCAGCAATTGGTATTGTAATTGTAAACTGTCGAAGCTGCGTTGGTAAAGTACCGGAACTTCAAGCGCTGATAGAAAGCACCGAAGCTGAAATCGTTATAGGTACAGAAAGCTGGCTGAAGCCAGAGATAAATTCTGCCGGAATTTTTACAAAGGTACAGAAGGTGTTTAGAAAGGATAGATTGCATACAACCGGTGGTGGAATGTTTTTCGCTGCTAGTAGTAGTTTCTCCTGTAGTGAAGTAGAAGTGGATAGTTCCTGTGAATTATTATGGGTGGAGGTTACACTCAACAACCGAACTAGGTTAATAATTGGCTCCTTTTACAGACCTCCCGACTCAGCAGCATTAGTGGCAGAACAACTGAGAGAAAATTTGGAATACATTTCACATAAATTTTCTCAGCATGTCATAGTCTTAGGTGGAGATTTAAATTTACCAGATATAGACGGGGACACTCAGATGTTTAGGACGGGTGGTAGGGACAGAGCATCGAGTGATATTATACTGAGTAAACTATCCGAAAATTACCTCGAGCGATTAAACAGAGAACCGACTCGTGGAGATAACATCTTGGACCTACTGATAACAAACAGATCCGAACTTTTCGACTCTGTAAGTGCAGAACAGGGAATCAGTGATCATATGGCCGTTGCAGCATCCCTGAATGTGGAGGTTAATAGGAATATAAAAAAAGGGAGGAAGGTTTCTGTTTAGCAAGAGTATCAGAAGGCAGATTTCACACTACCAAACAGATCAAAACGAAAATTTTTATTCCGAGACTGTCAGTGTTGAGTGTTTATGGAAAAAGTTCAAGGCAATCGTAAAATGCGTTTTAGACAGGCACGTGCCGAGTAAAACTGTGAGGGACGGGAAAAACCCACCGTGGTTCAACAACAAAGTTAGGAAACTATTGCGGAAGCAAATAGAGCTTCATTCCAAGGTGAAACGCAGCCAAAACCTCTCAGACAAACAGAAGCTAAATGATGCCAAAGTTAGCGTAAGGAGGGCTATGCGTAAAGCGTTTAGTGAATTCGAAAGTAAAATTCTATGTATCGACTTGACAGAAAATCCTAGAAAGTTCTGGTCTTACGTTAAATCAGTAAGTGGCTCGAAACAGCATATCCATACACTCCGGGATAATGATGGCATTGACACAGAGGGTGACACGCGTAAAGCTGAAATACTAAACACCTTTTCGAAAGCTGTTTCATAGAGGAAGACCGCACTGCAGTTCCTTCTCTAAATCCTCGCACAAACGAAAAAATGGCTGACATCGAAATAAGTGTCCAAGGAATAGAAAAGCAACTGCAATCCTCACCAGATGGAAGTCCACTGGACCTGACGGGATACCAATTCGATTCTACACAGAGTACGCGAAAGAACTTGCCCCCTTCTAACAGCCGTGTATCGCAAGTCTCTAGAGGAACGGAAGGTTCCAAATGATTGGAAAAGAGCACAGGTAGTCCCAGTCTTCAAGAACGGTCGCCGATCAGATACGCAAAACTATAGACCTATATCTCTGACTTCGATCTGTTGTAGAATTTTAGAACATGTTTTTTACTCGAGTATCATGTCGTTTTTGGAAATACAGAATCTACTCTGTAGGAATCAACATGGATTCCGGAAACAGCGATCGTGTGAGACCCAACTCGCTTTATTTGTTCATGAGACCCAGAAAATATTAGATACAGGCTCCCAGGTAGATTCTATTTTCCTTGACTTCCGGAAGGCGTTCGACACAGTTCTGCACTGTCGCCTGATAAACAAAGTAAGAGCCTACGAAATATCAGACCAGCTGTGTGGCTGGATTGAAGAGTTTTTAGCAAACAGAACACAGAATTTTGTTCTCAGTGGAGAGACGTCTAAAAACGTTAAAGTAACCTCTGGCGTGCCACAGGGAAGTGTTATGGGACCATTGCTTTTCACAATATATATAAATGACCTAGTAGATAGTGTCGGAAGTTCCATGCGGCTTTTCCCGGATGATGCTGTAGTATATAGAGAAGTTGCAGCATTAGAAAATTGTAGCGAAATGCAGGAAGATCTGCAGCGGATAGGCACTTGGTGCTGACCCTTAACATAGACAAATGTAATGTATTGCGAATACATAGAAAGAAAGATCATTTATTGTATTATTATATGATAGCGGAACAAACACTGGTATAAGTTACTTCTGTAAAATACCTGGGAGTATGCGTGCGGAACAGTTTGAAGTGGATTGATCATATAAAATTAATTGTTGGTAAGGCGGGTACCAGGTTGAGACTCATTGGGAGAGTCCTTAGAAAATGTAGTCCGTCAACAAAGGAGGTGGCTTACAAAACACTCGTTCGACCTATACTTGAGTATTGCACATCAGTGTGGGATCCGTACCAGATCGGGTTGACGGAGGAGATAGAGAAGATCCAAAGAAGAGCGGCGCGTTTCGTCACAGGGTTATTTGGTAAGCGTGATAGCGTTACGGAGATGTTTAGCAAACTCAAGTGGCTGACTCTGCAAGAGAGGCGCTCTGCATCGCGGTGTAGCTTGCTCGCCAGGTTTCGAGAGGGAGCGTTTCTGTATGAGGTATCGAATACATTGCTTCCCCCTACTTATACCACCCGAGGAGATCACGAATGTAAAATTAGAGAGATTCGAGCCCGCACGGAGGCTTTGAGACAGTCGTTCTTCCCGCGAACCATGCGCGACTGGAACAGAAAAGCGAAGTAATGACAATGGCACGTAAAGTGCCCTCCGCCACACACCGTTGGGTGGCTTGTGGGGTATATATGTAGATGTAGATCGTATGAGTTCACAACAGTAGAGTGCCTAACCGTTCTAACTATAAAATCTCATGAGGAAAGAAGAAGCAAGTCCGACCGTACCAACAAGAAGCTGATTCTGAGCTACCGTCACGCACTGGAGCTCAAAACGGATGACCTCGTCTCTTCACTGCTGTCTTCCCAGCAAGGCTCGGCTTCTCACCGTCGTCAGTCCGAAAACGAATCATATTCCCAAAACCACGGAATATTCTCGCTCTCTACAGATTCTTTCGAACGCCGACCAACCATATTTCAGTCTTCTGCCATCCAGCGCGGAAAGTTTGCGAGGAGAAACCTATACAATGGTACGATTCTGAGTGAAAATCCTTGGAAATAACCCAGCCTGCGTGCTTTCCGAGGTGCCACTTCTTCTTTTCTCTTACCAACGTCCAAGATTTTTGTAGTTTTCGATGTTTAATTCTTCCGGTTCGGCTACAAAACTGGCTGGTCGCGACTCTATTGTGCTCCTTTGCTTAGGTACTTTAGTCCCGTCTGCCGTTTCATTTCCACTATCGTTCCAAACTCTACTACTATGATAATAAAGACACTCCGTCACCCTTCATGCAATAAGCGTTAACAATTATTTACAAGGCGTATGTGACAATGTCAGTCTCCTTTAAATATTCATATATATACTACCTATAAAATAACACCTAATGTGGTTGTAGATCACGACAAAGTGTGTGGATGAGTGCTATTAAGGAGCGAATTTTAGCCACCTTACTCATTTACATCCTTACCGTTATTGGCAGTTTAGTTGTTCATCACCATGAACAGAATGCAGGCGATGTCGGCAACTTACGCTCTCATTTCGCCCGCTCGGCTATAGCAAGTATAAGCGACGATCAGAGAGTTTCGGTTTCAGGGCTTTCCTGAAGCTTATATGCAATACAGCTTGACTCTGATGTGGGTACATAATATATGTTGGCAAGGGATTGGTGTGGCATTCATGTATTTCCGACGTGCATGGGGCAAAGGAGGAAATTCTGGCTATGGTAATGTTATTCCCAAAGGCGTCCAAACAGGACCAACGTGCTGTTATTCGGTTCTTGGCTGCCGAAGGACAAATACCGATAAACACTCATCGGAGAATGAAGAGTGTGTATAGTGTAGCATATTAGTCGACAACCACCGTTGTGGGATGGTGCGCGAGAATGGGTGCTACTGTTTCATGATAACGCACATTCGCACTGCGCAAATATCGTAACGCGAAAGTTACGCCAACTCAAATGAGAGACACTCGATCTCTCCTGACGCGCTGATCATACTTTGTCTATTAAAAAAGGCTTTGAAGGGTCGACAGCCCCTGGCGGACGAGGATGTGAAGCAGGCAGTTACGGACATCTTCATACTACAGGTCACTGTGCTTTACCAAACGGGTATCTTAACCTGTTGCGTCGGTGGCACGATTGTCTCAATGCTCACGGTGATTTTTCCTAAATCCGTTCATATTCTAGACTGTAAGACAGGTTTGAAATTGCGGCCGGCCGGTGTGGCCGAGCGGTTCTAGGAGCTTCAGTCTGGAACCGCGCGACCACTAATGTCCCAGGTTCGAATCGTGCCTCGAGCATGGATGTGTGTGATGTCCTTTGGTTAGTTAGGTTTAAGTAGTTCTAAGTTCTAGGGGTAAATGACCTCAGACGTTAAGTCCCAAAGTGCTCAGAGCCATTTGAATTACAACTGCATACCAAAGGCACCAGCAAAATGGTAAGATTCACCGGAATCACTCCTCTCTTGTCTCCTTCATCTGCCCTCTTGGTTCAGGACTCTCTCTCTCTGGTTTAACAGCAGTTCTGTTTACCTTGCTATGCTTTCAGTACGTTATTCTGTGTCGTTTCCCATTGCACAACGTCGGTGAAGGCTGCCTTTGAGTAAATACTGTGTTTTCATTGATACTGATTTTAGAATAGATGAATATTTTCGTTACTCCTTACTTTTTTCTATCCTCTCACCACTTTGTATCCCCTACTGGTACGAAAGTAGTCATCTGGATAGGAAATTAATATTAAATCCCATTGGCTTGTTAACATATAGCGCACCCGTAAATTTAGGCAAGGTCCTGTCATTTCCATCACCGGGGACTGCAACAGAGGTGGAAGCTCACGGGGTAGCCCCACATCCTTCACATGAAACACACCATGCAAGCTAAACGTAGACATCAATACCAGTGCACAAGTTTCTAGGATGCTGAAAATGGTACATTCAAAAGTTATGTATCGACTGTACCTTGAAATTTTTTAATTATTATACATTTTTTGAAGGACAATCGAACAATTACAACCAAATACGGTAAAACTGTGCATATTAAGCCCAGTGAAAGTCCAAATCCGCAATAGTTTAATATGGACTATTTTACCATCTTTGAATTTAATTATTTGATTGTGCTTCACATTGCGTACAAGTCCTTTAGCTGTGGTTGCCCGACCTAAAAGGTTACTTGTATTAGGTCTAGAACTTTGCTTCCGCCGTTTCGCAATAGACAGCAGCAGCGGCAAGTGGGGATCGAATGGTTGGTCATAGGTGTAATACAAAAAGCTTAGGCCTCTGTAAACATAATGCCATAAAAGTGTTAGTCGATTTGTGATTGCATCATAAGGTTCAAATGGCTCTGAGCACTATGGGACTCGACTGCTGTGGTCATCAGTCCCCTAGAACTACTTAAACCTAACTAACCTAAGGACATCACACACATCCATGCCCGAGGCAGGATTCGAACCTGCGACCGTAACGGTTGCGCGCTTCCAGACTGTAGCGCCTACACCGCTCGGCCACTCCGGCCGGCAATGGTGAGGGCACTATTAGTGGAAGAACGTGTACAGAATGTTTTCAACGCCGTAAGAACGGTGATTTTGATGTCGAAGACCGATATGGCGGTGGAAGATAGAACGTCTTCGTAGCTGCTTAAACAGACGAAGACAGTCACATTATCGAAAGCAATTGATGCATTCGAGAGCAACACTCCAACACAAACTGCCACAATACAGCGATAGACACGTGAAGGTAATTTCGCAGCCGGTCAGTGCTCGACGCCATGTCGCAAAAACCGTCAAAATATACATGGAAACGTTGAAATGAGAAGTCCCATCCCTCCCACCGTATTCACCATACATTGCTCTCTCTGACTACCACCTTTTTCGATCAGTGGCGTACAGTCTGGCTGACCAGCACTTCCGATCATATGAACAAGTGCAAAATTAAATCGATTCAAGGATCCTCACAAAAGACTGCCAGTTCTTGCGCTACGGGATTCGTATGCTATCCGAAAAATGGGAGAATGTAGTGGCCAGCGATGGACAATACTATGAATCATAATTTTTTTGTAAGTTTTTCACAATAAATCCACGAACGTCGAGAAAAAACGGCGGAAGCAAAGTTGTAGTCATAGTAGGTTTAATTATTATGTTGCGCAAGGAAAGCGAAGAAAGATGCAGTAACGAATTTTTTATAAACAACAGCTGTAAGAAGCTGGCTACATGGCAGTGAACAAAGGATATTAAAAGTGAAAGACGAAAGCGAAATGCAGGGTGGTGAAATGAAGCTGATCACTTGTAGGTGTCACAAAAGAGATGAAATGAAGAACAAGTACCTAAAGAAACATGTTAAAGTTAGAAGAAAAGTTTATAACGTACAGAGATCAGGCATTGAGAGACTATGAGCGAGATTGCTGCGTTATTGCTCAACCCAAAAGGAAGAAGAAATATTGGGTGAGGAAACAGATGAAAGAGACAACGTATGCAGAACAGCAACCGAAATGAAACATCAGCTCTAATTCCTGACGGGAAAAGTCAGAATGGAAGAACAAAAACCAGTGACGGTTAGTCAGTTGCAACACTGTGTTTCGCGACGAAACGCACATGTTGCCACCTAGAAGACATCTACAACTGTTAGTCAACATCGAATATTCATAGGTCATCCTTTGTAAGAGGGACCAGCACGATTTATGTTTATCACTGGTAAAGATGGGCACTTCCATTAATTTATAATAACTGCATTATATATTCCTTTTGGAAAAATTAAATAAAATTCGAACAAGATAAAACTCTTTCGAAGCAAAAGAGTACTTAAACGAAAGGAAAATCTGGAAATTAGGCAAGATGGAGGACGCAAGAAAGGATCTTTAATAGCTCGAGGAATGTTCCCGGCACGCAAGGACGTCGATGGCCGGAGCACTAAAGCGGCGCTTATAAACGATTCAATTACATCGTTACAGGATACGGACTGATTAAGTGCTGGTATTCATTACTGCCAGCAGGTTAACCGCTGTACAAAGCTCCCGTTGCAAGCCCGTGAAATGAAGTTCCCGCGCACGATACGAAGTGCCTCATTAAGGAGGCTCTTAACTGCGCCTGTACGTTCCTGAGCGACTCAGGCGCGCTGCTCGTATAGCTTGTCATTTCTCCGCGCAGACTGAGAGTCTTCTCCTATAGTGAAACAATAGGGACCATCCGACCTGTATTTTTGGCAATGGCTTTTACCGTGGGAACAGGCCTCACCAACTCTCACCTAAGACGAGGAATAGACGCTGCATATGAGAGTGATAGTGGTAATTATTTTACTCTGGCGGTCTTCCTACGAACTTTCCCTTAAGTGGATACGAAGAGCATAAAATGAGGATTTTACGGTATGTACCCTTCATCAAGCAAATTTCGGTTGCTTGCAAGGTACAAACGGGGCAGGGAATATAGCTGTAACAATATGGATACACGGAAAGTCCTCTCATCGGCTGCCCTAGACAGATCTTCACACTACCGACTGACATGTTTATTACAGTACACAAAACCATACTGGTGATGTCTTTCCAATCCTTTCGTCCGCAGGAGCGCTATTAATTACTACACAGTGCCAGACGCCTGTGCTTTACAACCATTGTTTGAGAGAGTCTTGGCAGGATGCAGTACCTTCCAGAAGTGCTGACTGCAAATATCTGCAGTCTCTTCTCGAACATGGCTTGCCAGAAGACTTAAATGTCAAATAATTTCCTAGTTCTGAGGAGAATTGAGACTCCTAGCTGATCTGAGTGTGGACATATCACAATTTTTTCAGACGTTATACACATACCAACAATAACTGTACTGCTTGTCTGAAATGTGCACATGACGGAGTATAAAGTTACTGCAGTCAGTGTTCTGACATGTGCAAAGATATTGATGTGCATGTGACTGTGTCCAGTTGTAAGGGAGGCATAGATATGACGTAGAAAACTGCGATTTGAGCTCATCGATAGCCTTAAGGGTGATGAATGGTATTATGTGGAAAATTAAGTCCATTCATAAGAAGGATATAGATTTATATGGTAAAATTGATATTTGTAGAGCCACAGTCGTCAGGAGGAGGTGTTTCCGATACTTCACTCATAGTCGAACGTCACCAGATTGATACCATGACAGTAATATTTAATTTAATTACACTGATAAATATGTTGCTGGGTTCCTAGTACGACTCTGCTTGGCGTCTGGGTACGTGGAAGACGTAGCTGGTGATACGAAAGAACAGACATATCCAGCTTAACGTGCATGTCACCGCTGAGCCTCGTGAACTTTGACAGGTGGTACACGAGCATGGAGTTGACTTAACCGTGTAGCCCTCTGGGCAGGTGAATATCGAACTAATACTCAGTATTTTCCCTATTCAGCGTTTCATTTATTTCGACTTGTAGGTGAAAGGAGCGTCCTATGTAGAGTTACTATTCATTTAGAGTCTCCCTGCTACTAGTCTCGAGAGGTACTGTGAATTTTTTCCCAGCAGGATAAAAACAGTTGTGTGTGAGATCTTCAATTTTTATCTGTGTTGTGACTTTAAGCGCTTGTTGTGTAGCACTATGCATATAGATACGTAACTACGTCCGATCTTTATGGTTAATTTCTTAATTAGGACCAATATTTACTTCAGCCTCCTACCAAATACATAAAGTACACTAACCTAGCCGGCCGGAGTGCCCGAGCAGTTCTAGGCGCTACAGTCTGTGATGTCCTAAGATTTTAACCAGCAGGAGTTTCTGAAATTAATTCCAACGAAACAGACGCAAGTATTCAGATAGTGAGAAGGCTAGCGTTCGAAATAATTAACACAGTTATAGCAAACGTAGGAACTAAATTCCACGGCTTTCATGAAACAGATTTTATGGAACTTAAAAATGAGAAAAAGTTCTCAGGTTATAGTAGACCAAACAATTTTACAATAATTGAAGTTAAAAAACTACTCAAAACTTATCCTTCCTACAGTTAACAACTCAAAAATGGTTCATATGGCTTTGAGCACTATGGGACTTACCATCTGAGGCGATCAGTCCTCTAGAACTTAGAACTACTTAAACATAACTAACCTAAGGACATCACACACATCCATACCCGGGGCAGGATTCGAAGCTGCGGCCGTAGCGGTCGCGCGGTTCCAGACTGAAGCGCCTAGAACCGCTCGGCCACAATGGCTAAGCAACAACTGAAAGGTACTTTTATATTAATTTGCAGTATTGAGGATGAACGTCTATAGCTTCAGGACCTCCTTAAATCCATTATAAGCAATGGTTCTAAAATAGTGTTCTCTGAATGTGTGAAATTATTGTCCTTGGTTCCAGCAACCACCCGGCTTGCCAAAAAACCGTCAGTGTATGAAAACGCGTTAAAAACCTACCTTCGCAAACAATTACAAATGACAGACTGGCGAATTTGGCTATATAGAAGGGAACTGTGTAATCTTCAACCAAACGGCAGGAGATCATATCTCGTGTTATCGATGTCCACGCCCAGAGAAAGGAGGATAGAACTAATTTACAAAATGATATAACGGCATTATACTTTTATTATTGTGTACCTATTTAGTGTTTCTATTCATTTATTTTTAATAATTTCTGCAGCAGTTTTAATCTTTGTAAAAATATGTAAGTAAGTTATTTTGCAGTGTTTCTATTTGACAAGAATTTGCTTTAAGATGTTTTTTCTTTTTTTGAAATTCATAAAATGCCACGTTCGCCACTGCTGTACATGATTGCTAATAGTGATGGCCACGAGAATGTACGGTCGCAATCTGGCGTTAGGAACTTGTTTATACTGTATAAGAAATAGCAGGAAATAATAATAGTGATGCTGTAACTGTTGGTTGATAATATTTACTGGCAAAATGCAGCCTAACGCTAGATTGCGTACTTACAGCTATCCTGTGTGGCCGTTTTTCAGTACGACTTGAAAAGAGAGACTGATTATTAATTGATTACCGATGCGTCGGTTCTCGATTGTGCTCAGGAGACGTAGGGATTGATTACGCGAAGGGGTTTTCTTAGTTGACCTTTCGACCCGGATTGCCTTCACGCAACCAGAATCTTCGATGAAAATACCTAAGGAACCTATTTGAATATAAAAATGGAAATGAAAGCAAATCCGTGGAATTTCGTAAGAGAAAGATTAACAGATCGGAGGTTGAACACATTAGTGGTCTCCCAAATGCAGTCGAGACACCGCATTGAAGAGCGAACCTGTAACAAAGCTCATATACAAATTGAACATCATTTTTGGTTAGTGAATGAAAAGAATAAGAAGAAAATTACTGCATCGCAAAATACTAATATATTTTGAACAAATTGGCTTTCAACTTCTAGACATTGACAAATACGCAATATATACATGACTTACATTTGATATTACTTTTGTACATGGCGCAGTCCAATAATCGCTGCTTTGTCAGTCCGTTGCTTCTTAAAATTAAATGTCCTTGTGTGTGCATAAGTATATCATATCCTCACCCGAGTTACCGAAACGTTTTTTCGTCGTTTCACATAGTTTTTACACAAAATAAAAATACGTCTTGTAGCATTGCTATGTTGTACGTCTTAACATGTCGGCGACCAAAAGTACAAGGAATAACGAAGTCTCTAGAATATTTCTTAACAAAAGATAGATTGTTCTTTCTTCTGTTTCGTAGTTTCTTGCCATCAAGCGCTGCGGCAATGGTTTTAAATATCTGCGCCCAGCGGGTCATAGTGTTTAGAGTGTTTAAACGCTGGCCGGGCGTCTTGGTATAGGCGCACATTAAAAAAAAAATATTTCGTGTCTTTACTCTCGCGCAGTGTTAGCATCTTTACGAACTACAGCTCGTTGGCTGTCCTTGTCTTTTGTGGCAAATATCTCATATGCAAAGTATCTGAAATCCAATAATATTCCAACAAGAAGCTCCGGAAGGCCATGTGACACTACCGCGAGGGAAGAGCATTCTGTTCCACGTATGGGTGTGGCGCATCGTACATCTGCAGCAGCAATTTGATTGGTAGTTGTCACCACAGTAACACACCAATTGTTACAAATCGGTTCCTTCAAGTACAGCACTGAGCCAGACGCCATGGAGCGTGCATTCCGCAGACCCAAAAACGTCGCCATTACTAACTTCAGTTATGTCAAACGAGAGTTCATTTGAGGGAGGGATGGAGGTCGGTTGTGTATTCTGATGAAAGTTTGTTGTGTCTCCATGTCAGTCGTGGCCGTGTGTTGGTTACAAGGAGAACAGCTGAGAGTCTGCAACCAACCTGTCGGTGTGCTAGAAACACTAGTTATTGTCTGGGGTGCGATTTCGTATGACGACAGGAGCTCTCTCGTGGTTATCCCACGCGCCCTTAATGCAAATTTGTATGTCAATCAGGTAATTGGATATGTCGTACTGACATTCATGGCCAGCATCCCAGGGTATTTCTCTAACTGGGTAACGCTCGCCCACATAGCGCTATTGTAATCCACACGCTCTACAGAGTGTCGTCATGTTGCCTTGTCCTCCTCGATAACCAGATCTGTCTCCAGCCGAGCACATGTGAGACATCATCGAATGATAATTCCAGCGTCATCCGCGACCAATTAAGTGCAACAGGTAAGGAACACAATCCCACAAACTAATATCCTGCACCTGTACAACACAATGCAATTTCGTTTGCTTGCTTGCATTCAATATTCTAGCGTTTACACCTGTAATTAATGTAACAGCTTTTCACATTTTCAGTAGCTCGCACTTACATTAACGTATGGTCTTGCATTATTAAGCGAATACGTATGTTTCCTAGACAAATGTATTCCCGAATTTCATTTCTCTACATTAATTACACTACTGGACATTAAAATTGCTATACCAATAAGAAATGTAGATGATAAACTGGTATTCATTGAACAAATATATTATACTAGAATTGGCATGTAATTACGTTTTCACGCAACTTGGGAGCATAGATCCTGAGAAATCAGTACCCAGAATAACCACCTCTGGCCGTAATAAAGGCCTTGATACGCCTGGGTATTGAGTCAAACAGAGCTTCGATGCCGTGTACAGGTACAGCTGCCCATGCAACTTCAACACGATACCACAGTTCAAAAGAGTAGTGAATTGCGTATTGTGACGAGCCAGTTGCTCGGCCACCATTGACCAGACGTTTTCAATTGTTGAGAGATTTGGAGAATGTGCTGGTCAGGGCAGCAGTCGAACATTTTCTGTATCCAGAAAGGTCCATACAGGACCTGCAACATGCGGTCGTGCATTACCCTGTTAAAACTTAGGGTTTAGCAGGGATCGAATGAAGGGTAGAGCCACGGGTCGTAACACATCTGAAATGAAACGTACACTGTTCAGAAGTGCCGTCAATGCGAATAAGAGGTGACCGAGACGTGTAACCAATGGCACCCCATACCATCACGCCGGGTGATACGCCAGTATGGCGATGTCGATTACACGATTCCAATGTGCGTTCACTGCGACGTCGCCAAACACGGATGCGACCATCGTGATGCCGTAAACAGAACCTGGATTCATCCGAAAAAAATGACGTTTTGCCATTCGTGCACCCAGGTTCGTCGTTGAGTACACCGTCGCAGGCACTCCTGTTTGTGATGCAGCGTCAATGATAACCTCAGCCATGGTCTCCGAGCTGATAGTCCATGCTGCTGCAAACGTCGTCTCCATCTTTTGACTCAGGGATAAAGTCGTGGCTTCACGATCCGTTACAGCCATGCGGAGAAGATGCCTGTCATCTCGACTGCTAGTGATACGAGGTCGTTGTTATCCAGCACGGCGTTCCGTATTACCCTCCTGAACCCGCCGATTCCATGTTCTGGTAACAGTGATTGGATCTCGACCAACGCGAGCAGCGATGTCGCGATACGATAACCCGCAATCGCGATAGGCTACAATCCGACCTTTATCAAAGTCGGAAACGTGATGGTTCGCATTTCTCATCCTTACACGAGGCATCACAACAACGTTTTCCCAGGCATCGGTGGTCAACAGCTGTTTGTCTGTTTGTGAAATTGGTTGGAAACTTTCCTCATGTCAGCACGTTGTAGGTGTCGCCACCGGCGCCGACCTTGCGTGAATGCTCTAAAAAGCTAATCATTTGCATATCACAGCATCTTGTTCCTGTCGGTTAAAATTTCGCGTCTGTAGCACGTTATCTTCGTGGTGTAGCAGTTTTAAAGGCCTGTAGTGTATTTGTTTGTGTTGCGATTTTTTTCCGTCAGTTTATGCTGAAGCTGTGCACAAATGTTGACAGAAAATATTAAATCTAAAGATCTATTCTCAGGCTGCACAAGAAGCGTGCCTCACAGTAGTCTGAAAACTTCACCAGCATGGAGAGACAGGACGGGAGCTAAGGAAAGCCGGATCCAAAGAGGTTGTAGCTCAGTCTGATGATGTCACGAACGATCCGAAACGTGTCTCGCGCAGCGGAACATAGCAGGCGGTGCGGCAGGCCACGGTCGGTTCACTGGCGAGCGGCGGCGACACGGCGCGGGGCGCTCGGCCGGCTACCGAGGCGACGTGTGGCACGGCGGCGGCTCGCCGGCGCGACGGCGCGGACAAAGCGGGCGGGCGGCGCGATGCAGGGGGTTCCCCGAGCACAGGCCTCGTGTGATTCGATTAGGCGCGCCCGTAATGGAGCCGCCATTGTCTGACACTGTGGCTACCGGCCGGTGCGGCTTCAAAGGCAGCCGCTAACGACCGCCCGGCGGCGGCGGAGCTCCGGGCAGCCCATCCCGCGGGCACAACACGACCACAGATTTCTGTCGTCTGAACGCAGGGTGTCTTCCCTAACTGTAAATTCCACATTGCCATTCTAATTTAAAAAAGCCAATTTGTAAACATTGATGCAAACCTTTGTGCTTCCTTTCAAGCAGATTCTCTTTCGGCACAACTTCGTGCCGTAGATCACCGTCTCGGAAGTAAAGAGAAAGTTACAATTCTCCAAGGGACGTAGTCACTGGGGGGTGGGGGGGCGGGGGGGGGGGGTTCTAGGGCGTCCGGACACCTCCCTCCCGCCATTCACCCAAAGGAAATTCCACACGGCCTAGTTACCTTGCAGAGCAATTATAAGAAATTTTGCTTTTCAATCATACGACGAAAACTACGATAATTAACAAGTCCATCTGTCCATTCATTTCTTACTTGCAGCTGAATTTAATGTAAGAAATGAGGGCGTTTATTGTTTTTGTGCTGTGTCTAATTGTGATAGTGAAAGATTACCGTCAAACCTTCTTGCCTAGGGACGCCAGATGAAAGTTGATGTCGTCAAGCCCTGAATGAAGATTGTGCACGGTCTAAGGCGCTGCAGTCATGGACTGTGCGGCTGGTCCCGGCGGAGGTTCCAGTCATCCCTTGGGCATCGGTGTGTGTGTTTGTCTTTAGGATAATTTAGATTAAGTAGTGTTTAAACTTAGGTACTGATGATCTTAGCAGTTAAGTCCCATTTCACACATATTTGAATTTTTTTTTATTTGCGTGACGGACAACTGGGGAGGGGAGCTTGAGAACACCACCTAGAGAGCGTCCCCTTTCTGTACCTATTTATTTTAAACATTAGCACTCGACTTAACAGCGATTGCAGCAATTGTTCCAGTTTACAGATACTAAAATTTTACAGCTTATACGTCGGGTATAGTCCCCTAATATTTTACATGGTACATCCACTATGTGAGGAGGATAACGGGCAAACTGGGGACCAGATACATTAACACAGGGGGTCAAATTATCGAAATTAAACGAGAACATTCATTTCCTTACACAATCCGAAGCTGGAAATAAAAGAATTAGTGCAAATATTCAAATACCTCTCTTCCACGCGTGATCATCGAGACAGGCGCACTGAGGGCATGTCTGCTCACTTACCCGTCTTCTGTAACATTCCCCAAATATCGCAGGCACCCAGAGGTCTTCCTGGGCCCCGGTGAGGGGATGGTCAAACCATCTGGCCGTGCCCAGCCTCTCCACCACATATCTTGTGGAACGTCTTTGACTTTCACCTGCCTGTGCTGTCTCCCTGATCCCCTACCCAGGTATAAAGTTGACACTACTATTATTACACAACTACTTCCCATTTAAGATTTGGCCACGCTTTATGGAAAGGTGTGAGGAGGATTAGAAAAGTTCAAGTGTAGATTCACATTCACGCACAAGAAATCCACAATACACGACTCATATACATACGTATTATGAAGCCTGACACATTTCTTTCCACCCGTCCACAAGGGTTCTGTTGCAACCGCGACCGGCCGCGTTATGCAGTAAAATTGGCGGCGGTACGAGCGAGCAGCGAAACCTCCTGCTCATGGAGCGGAAACTACTGTACCGTTTCAATACTTTCTAATTATCGGTAAGTTTGTTAGCCGAAGAAAACCGATTTGGTTCGTAAACCAGCGTTATGGGCAAGTAAAAATATGTACGCAGTGCATAAACTGAAACGCCAAAGAAACTGATATAGGCATGCGTCCAGATATATATAAACAGGAAGAATACAGCTGCTACGGTCGGCAACGCTTATATAAGAGCAGTGTCTAGCACAGTTGGTAGATCGGTTACTGTTGCTACAATGGCAGGTTACTAAGATTTAAGTGAGTTTGAACGTGGTCTTATAGTCTGTGCACGAGCGATGGGATGCATCTCCGAGGTAGCGACAATTTCATGAGTGTACTGTGAATGTCAGGAATCCGGTAAAATGTCAAATCTCCGACATCACTGCGGCCGGAACAAGATCCTGCAAGAACGGAACCAACGATGACTGAAGAGAATCGTTCAGTCAGACACAAGTGCAATCCTTTCGCATTTCCGTGATGGGCCATCATCAAGTGTCAGCGTGCGAACCCTTCAACGAAATATCACCCATATGGGATTTCGGAACCCAAGACCCACACCTGTATCCTTAATGACTGCAGGACACAAAGCTTTACACCCCGCCTGGGTCCGTCGATATCGACAGTGGATTGTTGATGACTGGAGACATGTTGTCTGGTCGGACGAGTCTCGTTTCAGATTGTATCGAGCGGATGGACGTGTACGGGCATGGAGAAAACCTCATGAATCCATGGACCCAGCTTATCACCAGAGCACTGTTCAAGCTGGTGGAGGCTGTGTAATGGTGTGGGGAGTGTGCAGTTGGACTGATATGGGACTCCTGAAACGTGTAGATACAATTTTGACGGGTGACACGTACCTAGGTATTCTGTCTGATTATCTACATCCATTCATATCCACTGTGTATTCCAACGGACTTGGTCAATTCCAGAAGGACAATTTGACACCCCACACGTTCAGAATTGCTAAAGAGTGGTTCCAGGAACGCTCTTCTGAGATTAAACACTTTCAATGGCCACTGAGCTCCCCAGACATGAACATTATTGAACATAGCTGGGATGCCTTGCAATGTGCTGCTCAGAAGAGATCTCCACCCCGTCATAATCTTACGGATTTATGGACAGCTCTGCAGGCACAGAATTATTGAAAATAGTTTCTCAGATCTAGATACGAATGGTAAATGTTTAAATTAAATCTTATGTAAATCATCTTATTTATTACTGTTTTTGTTTGTTCTTATGGTCTTTAGTAGGAACACTGGCTTGATGCACCTCTCCATGCAACTCTATCGTGTGCAAACCGCTTCATCTCCGAATAACGACTGCAGCCTGCATCGTTCTGTATGTGCTTACTGTATTCATCTCTTGGTCTTCCTCTACGATTTTTGTCACCTACACTTCCTCCAGTACTAAACTGGAGGTCGCTTAATGTCTCAGCATGTGTCCTATCAACCGAGCCTTTCTTCCAGTCAGGTTGTCAACAAATTTCCTTTCTCCCCAGTTCTATTCAGTACCTCCTCATTAGTTACGTGACCTACCCATATAACCTTCAGCGTTCTTCTGTAGCACCACATTTCAAAAGTTTCTATTTTCTTACTGTCTAAACTGTTTATTGTCCATATTTCACTTACATAAATGGCTATACTCCATACGAACACTTTCAGGAAAGACTTTGACATTTAAATCTATACTCGATGTTAACAAATTTCTGTTCTTCAGAAACGCTTTACTTGCCATTGCCAGTCTACATTTTATACCCTCTCTACTTCGACCATCATCAGTTATTTTTCTCCCCAAATAGCAAACCTCCTTTACTGCTTTAAGTGTCTTATTTCCTAATCTAATTCCCTCAGCATCATCTGATTTTATTCGACTACATTCCATTATCCTCATTTTGCTTTTGTTGATGTTCATCTTATGTCCTCCTTTCAACACACTGTCCATTCCGTTCAGCAGCTCTTCCAGGTCCTTTGCTGTCTCTGACAGAATTACAGTGTCATCGGCGAACCTCAAAGTTTTTGTTTCTTGTCCGTGGATTTTATTCGTACTCCGAATTTTTCTTTCGTTTCCATTTCTGCTTGCTCAATATAAAGATTGAATTACATCGGGGATAGGCTACACCCTGTCTCACTCCCTTCCCAACCACTGCTTCCCTTTCATGTCCCTCGACTCCTATAACTACCAACTGGTTCCTGTACAAATTGTAAATAACCTTTCGCTCTACGTATTTTACCTTTGCCAACTTCATAATTTGAAAGATAGTATTCCAGTCTACAAATGCTAGAAACGTAGGTTTGCCTTTACTTAACCTATCTTCTAAGGGTCAGTATTGATTCATGTGTTCCTACATTTCTCCGGAATCCGTCTGTAAAAAATTCGTGTTAGTATTTTGCAAGCAAGATTTATTAAATTGATAGTTCGGTAATTTTCACACGTGTCAGCAACTGCTTTCCTTCGAAATGGGATTACTACATTCTTCTTGAAGTCTGATACTATTTCGCCTGTGTCTTACATCTTGCTCGCCAGAAGAGTTTTGTCTTGACTTATGTTTTCAGTACTCTGTCAAATTCTTCTCGTGGTATCATAACTCCCATCTGATCTTCATATACATCCTGTTTCATTTCTACTACCTTCAAGTACATCTCCCTTGTTTCGATCTCCTAAATGCTCCTTCCACCTTACAGCTTTCCCTTCTTTGCTTAAGACTGGTTTTCTATCTGAACTCTTGATGTTTGTACGGGTAGTTCTCTTTTCTCCAAAAGTCAATCTAATTTTCTCGTTAGCTTTGTTTATTTTGCCCTATTGATATATGCTTGTAAATCTTTGTTTGTCCTCTAGCCATTTATGCTTCACTATTTTGCACATCCTGTGAATCTCATTTTTTAGACGTTTGTATTTCCTTTCGCCTGCTTCATTTACTGCATTTTTATATACGCTTCTTTCATCAACCAAATTTATATCTCCTGTGTTCTCTAAGGATTCCAGCTAAACCTTGTCTTTTTAACTATATCATCCCCTGCAGCCTTCACCATTTAATCTCTCAAAGCTGTCTGAAATTCCCAACATCCTCTGGTTCTTTCAAAATTTCCAAGTCCCATCTCACTAATTTCCTACCTTTTTCCAATTTCTTCAGTTTTAATCTACAGTTCATAATCAGTGACTCATTGTCAGAGTCCACATCTGCCACTGGAAATGTCTTATAGTATATAATATGGTTCCTATACCTCTGTCTCAACCAATATATAATCAATCTGAAACCTTCCGGTGTCACCAGGCCTCTTCCACGTATACAATCTTCTTCCATGAATCTAAAACCAATGTTGGTGATGATGAAATTACGGTTTCTCTTTCATTCCTTTTCCCCGGTCCATACTCACCAACTATTTTTCTTTCTCTTCCTTTTCCTCCTATCGAATTCCCGACCCTCATCGCAATTAAATTTTCGTCTCCCCTAACGTTTGAAATTTAATTCAAGATTAACCTGGCCATTTTACGAGGGTTCACATTGGCAATGGGAACTACACTGACGGAAAAAAATCACAACAAGAAGCAGTTGTGCGACATGAACGAAAGTTGGAATGCATGTTTCTACATCTGAAAGATGTCTATTCAAGTTTCGTGACGCCAGTAGCAGCACGATGAGGATGCAAATAGGATTTGCTTTACACACTATAACGGTCATGAGTGCTACTTACCTTTGAGATTGGACGTGGTGAGTTGTTGTTAGTCAAGACGACAAAGACGCCATTGCCAACACCTCACTGAGTTTGAACGACCTCGTGGAATAGGTCTAAGAGACGTTGGATGTTCCTTCTGCGTTGTCACAGAAAGACTTGGCAGGAATGTAGCCACTTTACGTGAGTGCTAGCTTTGGTGGCCACGAGAATGTATTGAAACGTCCCCTTAAAAAAACTGTACATGACTGTGCTTAAACTGACACACAATATACATATTTTTTTTTTTTTAGCGCAACGCAATCTGACTTTCAGTAATCCCTACAAGAGAATGGCCCTGACTAAATTAACCTATACGTTTCACAAATCACTTACCTCACAAAAATCTTCGTTACTCAAACTACTGCAATACAGCGAGCGCCACTACTGCCAGCTAAATAAAAGATTCAAACTACGGAAGGCACTAACTACTGATAGGCACAGTTAGCAAATGAAAGATTTTAATAGAGAACAAACAATGTATTTACCTCAATAGTGTTCATAAGTCATAATGTAAATAGCAGTTCATGACATCCAGTCTTACAAATTTCAAAACTCCGCCACCTCTCTCCCCACATCCACCACTGCTGGTGGCTCACCTCCAACTGTGTAATTACGTAAACATCTGTCACTGATGTAGTAAAATAAATATTTGTCTCTCTCAGTTAAATGATCACATAGCTGTGTAATTCTGTGTTAGAGAAATATGGTAGTATGGTCACAGGAAGAGTGGGCATTGGACGGCCATGTGGCACTACCGAGCGGGAAGACCATCCTGTTCGACGTATGTCTCTGGCGCATCGTACTACATCTGAAGCAGCAATCTGAGCAGTGGTGGCACCACTGTGACGTAAGGAACGGTTACTTCCTGGACCTCTCGGAGCCAGACGCCATACGAGTGCAATCCACTGACTCCAGACCATCGCCATCTGTGACTGCAGTGGTGTCAATTAAGAGCTCACTGGAGAGCAGCGTTTCGTGATGAAATCTGGTTCTGCCTCGGTGCCACTAACGGCCGTATGTTAGGAGGCCAGTTGGGGGCCTGCAACCAACCTGTCTGCTTGTTAGATATACTGGACCTACATCTGAAGCTATGGAGTGCGATTTCGTATGCCAGCTGGAGCACTCTCATGGTTATCCTACGCACCCTAACTGTACGTCACTCTGGTGATTCGACCTTTCGTGCTGCCATTCATGAACACCATTTCACTGTTGTAACCCAAGATGCTCTACAGAGTGTCGATATTTTGCCTTGTCTTAAATAATTAGTTGCTCGATGTAAATTTACTGAAATAAAATTCAAATCCTCGTGAAATCGTTATCCTGTAACCCTCACACGCTCACGACACACCTATGTGCTGTGAAAACCACGAATGGCGTCGCCCGAATAAAAAATATAGGCGAAGGAGGCAGAGTTGTCTTTACACGCTGCTACCAGTCAATCATAAGGTACCTGCTTTGAGCCGACGATATTGTCGTACCTAATTTTATGTTAAAATGTGAAACAGGATGTTAAAAAATGCTTCAGGTAGAGAGGGGGCTATTTCAAGAGTCCTACGTAATTTTTTATTAGTACTCTCTTTGATTACAAAAATTTCTACCAACATTGGTCAGGTACTCTATTTAGAGTGATTCGAAAGCACGAGCGTCTTACTTTTCGGTAACTAGATGGCATCCGATTCTCCATCTCACCAAACAACGAGCCACGTTTCCACTCATCAGGCATACGTAATGGTACCGATTAAATAAATGAACAAACAGAGCTCCTTTTTTATAACTAAAGTAGTCCTTGTGGTCGTTTATGTAATCACGCATTCTTATCTAATAATTGATTTTTCTTCCTCTTCCTCTGCTCCTCCTTCTTCATATTTTGTGCCTCTACGGTACGTTGTGAACTTTGGTCTGTTCAACAGTTTTCCGCCGGTTATCTCGATGTAACTATCGATCTTTCTAATCTGTACAATCCATTCTCTGTAAGTCCTCCATAACTCTATCTACCCATCCGGTTCTCGGTCGAACCTGTCCTGTTTGAGCCCCTGATTTCCATATAATATCCTTTTAGCTACTTAAAAACCCGCCAGGGTAGCCGAGCGCGCTAACGCGTAGCTTCCTGGACTCGGGTAGGCGCGCCGGCCCCGGGTCGACTCCACCCGGCGGCTTAACGACCAGGTGTCCAGGCCAGCCTGGATGTCGTTTTTAGGCGGTTTTCCACATCCCGCTAGGTGAATACCGGGCTGGTTCCCACGTACCGCCTATGTTACAAGCGTCGCAGACATTTGAAACAAGTTCGCACTATTTCACGATTAATACTAGACACAGACAGTTGGGGTACACAGATTCCATTCTGGGGGGGGGGGGGGGGTAAATTATACGCGGATGGAAGCACTGGTCTTATAATGTACGGTAAGTGTTTTATAGATGGTTAATTTTGTTGAACGAGTAAACAGTCTTGCGAAAAGAGTCTTTCTAATGCGAGATAAGCTCTGTTGCCTGGTATTAATCTTTCTTTAATTTCACAAGGTTTGTCATTTCAATGGGTGACTGTTGATCACACATATTTAACTGCCGAACACACTCAAAAGTGTGTTTACCCTTGTTATTGATAGTGGGTGACATTTTCTCCTCACGTAGTTCCCCACCAGGCATATCCTTTTGTTCCTGCTGATTGATGTTCAGTTCCATATTTCTACTACCCTGCTCATGTGTGAAGGATGTGTTACTATGACTATATGTCATCGTCATTGACGATTAACTGGATTTATTTATAACAGGTTGTTTCCCTGCTCAGCAGTTCTGCATTCCTCTTTACCTTCTTCCAAGCAACATTAGAAACGAGATCCGCCAATGTATTTCCTTGCCTTTCACCTTCCTGTATATCTAGAGGATCAGACTCCATTCCTTCCATTCTTATACTACTCTTTGTCATTCTCAGAGGCTTATCAGGTACTTTACACTTCCAGTCCCCTTGCTCGCCAAACGGCGGTAAAAATGTCTTCCACTCTCACCGTTCCAACCAATTAGTTCAGCTAGAATGCCGACTCGCTAACGTGTGTTAGCGACCTCGGCTTTGTAGGCGGGAAAGCTAAGGTCACAAAGTCCCGAGACGTTATCTGTCGAGCTACGACGCACTGAACGTGTTTGTGTCGCTATGCATGAAGGACCCAGTGTCAAGAACTTCTCCCACACTATTCGCAACAACATCTGCAAAAGCCCATAGATCATCGTCGTGCACGACAGACGGGTTGGCAGGAGGAATGCAAAATCGTATCGCGCCATCTCGGAGCCAGTCACGCTTATACTGGCCGGAGATGGTAAGCTGATTTCACTCAAACAGCGTCTGCGTCGCTGACCTTTTTGTTCTGGTTCTGAATCTTTTAATGTGTCGTCAGTTCAACTTACTCGTAATCGTAAACCTTAAGTATTTAGTTGTATTTACAGCCTTTAAATTGTTTGATTTATCGGGAAACTGAAATTTAGCGGATTACGTTTAGTACTCACGTAAATGACTTCACTTTTCATTATTTAGACTCAATTGCCATTGTTCTTCTTCCTTTTTTCTACACTTCGTGAATTAGGACTTTCGCCACCTCTTTCTCGGACTGCCCAGACTTCTTCGCCCTCATGCATTATGGTATCTTACTTTGCGACGTAATCTGTGTCACAGTTCATTCTGTCGGTATGATTGTATTCAGTTAAGACATTCCTCTGAATCCAGATAAACTGAAATTGACCGAGGGTTTATTGTTCTGGGAACACAACTTAACCAAGTTAAAAGATTTTAAAGTAACGCCAATATTTTTTGAAGATCGACTGATATTTTCATTTCAAATATAATGTTATTTCTGCCAAATTGATTTCAGATTTTAGATCTCGATAAAAGATGTCGCTAGTGAAGTCTTTCTGTAAATCCTACATGTTGATCTAGGTAAGACAAACCAGATTACACAAAGCCACAGAGGGGAAAAATAGAACATGAAGGGGAGATATTTTCTTGGAAGCGAAAAGCGATTCTACCAAAAGAAACAAAATCTAGGAGAAATGAAGAATACAGACATATAGAAGGGATGAATTGTGACACAGATGACGTCACAAAGAAACATACCATAACGCGTGACGGCCAAGAAGTCTTGGTAGACCGAGGAAGTGCTGGGCAAAGATCTAATTCACGGAGTGTAGAAAAAACATGAACAATGGAAAATGATTCGAAATAATGAAAAGGGAAGTCATCCATTTAAGTACTAAAAGGAATCTGCTAAATTTCGGTTACACGATAAATGGCAGAAATTTAAAGACTGTAAATTCAGCTAAATACTTACGGTTTACAATTATGAATAACGACCACTTAGTTGTGGGGAAAGCAAACCAAACACGGCGATTTATTGTCAGAACAATTAGAAAATGCAAAAGGTCTACCACAGTGATTGCTTACACCACGCTTTTATGCTCTCTTCTGGAGTATTGTTATGAAGTTTGGGATCCGCATTAGATGGGAGTGACAAAGGACGTCGAAACAGATCAAAGAAAAATTTGGAAATTTGTGGTAAGTTCGTATGGGACCAAACTGCTGGACTCATCGGTTCCTAGGCTTACACACTACTTAATCTAACTTAAACTGAAGTATGCCAAAGACAACACACACACCCATGCCCGAGGGAAAACTCGATCCTCCGATGGGGGACAGCACGGGTACGCCGCGCGGCACTGTTCAATTAAGAGCATCTCGTTTTGCATCGTCACGAAATAGGGGAGAGAGTGTCAAAGATATGCTACGTGAGTTCAGGTGGCAGTTTAAAACAAAAGCGGTTTTCCTTGTGGCAGGATGTTCTCATGACATTTCAATCAGCAACTCCCTCCTCAGAGCGTGATAACATTTCATTGGCGCCCACCTGGACAGGGAGAGGAGGTCATCATAATAAAAAAAGATAAATTAGAGGTCACACATAAACACAGAAATGTTCATTTTTCCCGCTCGTTGTTAGAGAGTGGAACGATAGAGAAAGAGCTTGAAGCCAGCAGGGTATTCATGTGTGATATAGAACAAGAAGCAGAAGAAGATGATGATTATAATGAAATACACGAACTGATCAAAAGTATCCTGACACATACTAACCACATTAACGTGCAGTGTGTCCATCCCTCATCTTCATGACGAACTTTCCTTATCGACTGCGAAGGTGTTCACCAGAGGAGTGGTGTTGTGAACTGTTATGTGGAGCGAAGTCGACGTTGCAGCTCATTCCAAAGCTGTTCCATTGGGTTCAGATCAGGAGTTTGGGCAGTGCCCTTCATTTCAGAAATGTTATTGCCCACAAACCATTGCCTGACAGATGCCGCTATTGTCGTCCTGATACAATCATTGTCTCTGAAGAGTTTCTCTACTGTGCACAGCACACAACGCAGTAAAATGTGTTCAAATTCTTCCCCATTTGGCGTTTTCTTAAGCTCAAAATGGGGACCACATCCTAACCACCAAAAGCACCTGCACAGGATGACATAACCTCTTCAGTACTTCCATGTAGGCACTATACATGACGGCAGGTAGCGCTCTCCAGGCACTCGCCCTAAACAAACCCTTGCATCGGATTGTCGCTGGGTATAGCGTGAATCATAGTCCACTGTCCAGTAGCGTCGCTATTTATAACACTTCAAGCTTGGCATAGAACTGACTGCGGGAATTCATTGCTTATGAGGACCTGCTCGGCCATTGTACCCCATTGTGTTTAACTCCCTACGCAGTCACTGTGCTAGAGGTACTGCATGTAGCACTTTAGAAGTCACATGTGACTCCTTCCAGTGTATATAACTCCGAACGTATAGTTATTTTGTTAGTATCAGTCATTCGAAACCTACAGTGATTCCTTCCGCTGATTTCATGTAATTGTTTACAACCACCCTCCCCTATGCTCGACAGTCCCTGTCCGATAGTACACTGAGGTCTGTCTGGTCTTGATTTAGCTGTGATTATCCCTTCACGTTTCCTCTTCACAGTCACATCACCAAAAGACTACTCGGGAAACTCTAGGAGGATTGAAACACCCTCATGGATTTGTTACTCAGGTGATATCCAACGAGTAGTCCGCGTTCTACGTCACTGATCTCTCCTAACAGACCTAATTTGTTGTTATTAGTTTTGTACTGAAAACGCAATGCTTATCTCTACTTTTTTACGTGTAAATCCGCCTCTCATTAACTAGTACTCAATTCTGCACCACATAGCGGTTTCCAGATGCTTTTGCCCAGTTAGTGTATACTGGTATCGAAATTGGATAAGGACTGACCGAAAAGAATGACACTGCAAACACTTTGGATGCGATTCCGCCTGAATACACTGTGTGATCAAAAGTCTCCGGACACCCCCAAGAACATACGTTCTTCATATTAGGTGCATTGTGCTGCCACCTGCTGCCAAGTACTCCAGCAGAATGAGGCGCTTCTCGGAACTCATGGACTTCGTACGTGGTCATGCGATTGAGTGACACTTGTGTCATAGCTCTGTACGCGAGATTTACACATTCCTAAACATCCATAGGTCTACTGTTTCCGATGTTGTAGTAAAGTGGAAACGTGAAGGAAAACGTACAGCGCAAAGGGATACTGGCCTATCTCGTCTGTTGACTGACAGACACTACCGACAGTTGAAAAGGGTCGTAATGTGTAATGGACATCTGTCCAGACCAACACACAGGAATTCAGAACTGCATCAGGATCCACTGCAAGTACTACGACAGTTAGGCAGGAGGTGAGAAAACTTGGATTACATGATCGAGCGGCTGCTCATAAGACACACATCACGACTCTGAATGCCAAACGACGCCTCGCTTGGTGTAAGGAGCAAAACATCGGACGATTGAAGAGTGGAAAAACGTTGTGTGGAGTGACGAATCACAGTACACAATATGGTGATCCGATGGCAGAGCGTGGGTACGACGAATGTCCGGTGAACGTCATCTGCCAGCGTGTGTAGTGCAAAGTGTAAAATTCGGAGACGGTGGTGTTATGGTGTGGTCGTGTTTTTTATGAAGGGACCTGCAACGCTTTTTGTTTTTCGTGGCACTATCACAGCACAGGCGTGCATTGATGTTTTAAGAACCTTCTTGCCACCGTTGAAGAGCAATTCGGGGATGGTGACTCGATCTTTCAATACGATCGAGCACCTTGTTCATAATGCACGACCTGTGGTGCAGTGGTTACACGGCAATAACATCCCTGTAATGGACTGGTATGCACAGAGTCCTTACCTAAATACTATAGAACACTTTTGTGGTGTTTTGAAACGCCGACTTCGTGCCAGGCCTCATTGATCGACGTCGATACCTCTCCTCAGTGCAACACTCTGTGAAGAATGGGCTGCCATTCCCCAAAAAACCTTCCAACACCTGATTGGACGTATGCCTGCGACAGTGGAATCTGTCATCAACACTAAGGTTGGGCCAACACCATATTAAAATCCAGAATTACCGATGGAGGGCGCCACGAATTTGTAAGTCATTTTCAGCCGGGTGTTCGGATACTTTCTATCACACAGTGTATGTTAAAACGCAAGCGAAAAGACGAAATACAGAAGAAGTGCAACGCAGAAAAAGGGCGGTGAGATGCAATTATAAACGTCCAACATGTCATTTCCAGGCCACACCTGCGTGCTGATCAAGTGGCTGTTGTGTTCAGGAGAGCCAGTAGATACTAATCGTATAAAACGCGTTGTCGCCGGAACCGAACTGGATAGCATAAAGATTTTCTAATTCCCATGCTTGCTGCTGTATTCCTACACCCACTGCAGTAGAAGTTCTAGAAGTCCTGCTGCAAGTAGCATCTAACAAAATTTCTGTAATTGGGAGCAGTAAATGGCCAGTGAAGATTACTATTCTCTTTCTGATGGGCAGGCCCCGTAAATAATTCCGTCAAGCGGTTTGGAGTCGGGCGGCTCTTGTGCCCTGTGGGGTGGAGCTGGTGTCTTCCTAGTGTACCTCAGAAGGGAGAAGGCGATTCTTCGTGATCAGTTGAGTCTTATGTGAAACTAGACTTACGGCTAACACAAATATTTTGTAGATAAGCGTATACATCCAACTGGTGCCGACCTCTTCCCATACCCAATCGATATCTTGGGTGTAGGCCAGGTAAGGGCCGCAACCACACGTATAGTAATTGGAGCAGATACTAGGATAGTGGTGACATGTAAATGAGAACATTATACCCCATAAGGGACGTGGAATGGGAGAGGAAAGAAGTGTACTATTTCATTGTTTCCATCCTTGGGCAACTTTGGGACATCGTCCGTATGTCTCACGTTCAAGTGAAGAACGGTATGTTTGAATTCAGCTACCGATTTCTTACCCGTTGAAAACCCGAAGTTTTAACGGATGTCCTTCTGCCCAGCCCTTTTTCTTTTCATTATTTTCCAAATGTTTATTTCTTCTACGGTTTTGAGGAGAATCTTCTTATTCCTTATTCCTTCAGCCCACCTAATTTTCAACATCCTTCGATAACATCATATCTCAAATGCTTCGATTCTCTTCTTTACCGGTTTTCACACAGTCCGTTGTTCACAATCATCAGTACTGTGCCCCAAAAGCACGTTTTCTGAAATTTCTCCTTCACATTAAGTCCTATGTTTGACAACGGCACACTTCTTTTGACCAGAAACGACGTCTGCGCCTGTGCTAAACCGCTTTTTGTTTTTCTTGCACCGTCCGCCGTGTATTATTTTGCTTCCCAGGAGGCAGGATTCCTTAATTTCGTATGCTTTGAGGTCCTTAAGTTTGAAGCTAAGTTTATCGCTAATGCTAATTTAGATTGTTCATACCATTCAACAGGTTCTGCAATTCTTCCAGACTGTCGCTGAGGAAGCAATATCATCAGCGATCTTGTCACTGACATCCGTTCATCCTGAATATTAATGCCGCTCTTGAAGCATTCTGTCACTTCTTCTTCGATGTATAGATGAACATGGCGAAAAAATGCGTCTCTGTCTAACTCCATTTCTCATCCGAGCCCTTCGTTCCTAGTCTTCCATTCTTATTATTCCTTCTTGGTTTTTGTACGTATTGTATATTACTCGTCTTTTCCTGTATTGTACTCCTATTTTTCTACGAGTTTCGAACACCTCGCGAATGCTTTTTCTGGATCGGCACATCCTATGAACGTGTCTTGATTTTTCCAAAGTCCTGCTTCCTTTGTCAAGCACAAGGTGAGAACTGCCACTCGCCTGCCTTTACCTTTCATACAGCCAAACAGATGGTAATCTCAAGATACTCAATTTTTTTCTGTGTTCTGTATATTACTCTTGTCCACAGTGTGGATGCATGAGTCGTTAACACTGCCGAATGAGAAACGTATAGCAGTTACAGCTAAGAATACTCAAAAGACGAATGTGTAAAACAATCGTTGAAAGTACAGGTACAACAAGTACATATTAAGGGAACCTATAAAGAAAAAGAAAAAGAACATAAGAAAGCGCTGTAACATTCGGAAATCAGGAAGTAAGAGGATGAATGCCTATTGGAATTGCTGTTATAGAAGACAAATAAAAAACAAGATTCAGGTGATCTGTGCAAGCTAAAATAATAATAGAATAGACTGTCTGAATTAAATTTTAATATCTAAATTCAAGAAGTTTTGGAAGCACAGGATTACTGGGGAGATTTCAGAAAATCGACAAAACTGGTTACTGTGATTCGAGAGACGTCAGCAGGTAAGATGCTCGTGGACGGCGGTGACGAGAACAATTACCAACGTTTTCCCTATCTGTCCCTTTCTCGCGCTTTTTGCAGCTTTCAGTCTTTATCTTCTTGAACGGGGTCAAAACCTGGGATGGGATGCAACATCAAACATGGCACCGATACATACCGCAGTGAGTCAGAAAAAGGTGTGAACCCTTCCTGGTATTTTGAAAGTTAAACTCTAACCTTTCTTCTGCGTGTTTAGTCATGCGCCATTCTTGCGGTTAGTGAAGTATTTCCGTTCCTTCCCTGTAGAGCGTAAACGCTCTGTGCTCGTGTCTCGCAGCTGAGAGAAGCTTGCACAATAAGCTGACAGGCTAAAATAGTGTTAGTCATGTACGCTGAGCCCCTGTTGAAGTTACAATGAGCAAAGTCGTTCAGAATAATAGGCCATACAAGAAAAGGACAGAAAACTAGGGACACAATGTCAGCGGTGATCATCCCACACATTTCGACACTAATAGCGCAAATTCGTGGTTACGAAATATTTGGCTGAATACCTCTTGAAGTGAAACGCTCGTGCGGCGCTGGTGTGTGTACTGTGTTCATCACATGGTGTTAGCGCCATCGTCAGTCACAATAGTGGAGGATTATCGTCGTATCCGTACACTCTAAGACCAGAAAAAACCTACGCATCACGGAGAATCTATCCAGGTGGGACGGATATATGGTGTATGTACATGGGCAGACAAACAAATGATTACAATTTCAGAAAAACTGGATGATCTATTCAAGAGAAATAGCTTCAAAAATTGAGCAAGTCAGTAACTAGTTGGTTTACATCTGGTCTTTATGCAAGCAGTTATTCCACTTGGCATTGACTGAGTTGTTGGATATCTTCCTGAGGAATATCTTGCTAAATTCTGTCGAATTGGCCCTTTACATCGACAAAATTCCAAGCTGGTAGAAGTGCCCTGTCCATAATGCTCCCAACTTCTACAATTGGGGAGAGATCCGGCGAGTTTGCTGGCCAGGACACGTCTTCACTAGAGAGTTCGGCTCTGTTTGAAATGACACTCATCAATGGAGGCAATTCTGCTCCACCGCGAAAGTGTCGATTTAGACTGCACAAAATTAGCCGCTATTTCCTAAACTACCGAGTATTTGACTATTGTTTGTAAAGCTAAGAGGAACACTGGTTTTGTAATGGCTGAATGCAACTGATACGCAGATTTTCTAGTTGCATAATTTTCCTCCGTGGACAATTTTTCTAAAGCTCTCATAGCCTCTTGGACATTTTGAGAAAATAGCCTGATGGATTTATGGATTATTTATCTCGTCTCACACATTCATGATAATTTGGGAGCATGTATCCACCGTGTAGCAAATTCTCTAAAAACGTTTATAGTGTCTTCTACTGTGGAAACAGCATTTCCAATTTCCGGCACTGCATTTGCATCGTTCACCACAATGTTCACTCTGTGATTTGAACAACAAACGTATGAGGCTGATAAAATGTCTTCCTTAAAATGGCTTGCACGCAGCTCTGTCTGCCTGCCACTGTTAAACAGCCATCGAAGCCAAATCCTGCACAATGTTCTGCTGGAAGGCTATTTCTGATCAGGAAACTTTAATCGCTTCGGCGATTGATGAGGCATTTTGTGACTTTATTCCACAAAACCTGCAGATTCTTCCCAGATTTCCACTTTGCTTTCATCAAGAACCGCATACCTGTTGATAGCTGTTCCTTCCTGGCTATGTCTGCTCTTTCATCAGCCAAGATTGCGTGGAATATTGCTTTTAATGTCAGTGGCTATATTCTCTCTGATAACATTGCCACACAAATTTATCAGTTCGTTTTGTATTATCGGCGATCAATAAAGAGCATAGCGGCGACAATTTTCCAGGTGACTCCTCAACTTCCTGTAATCAGAATCGATTCTTAAATTCAATAAATGTAATAGAACACCTTCATCTGCCTGTTTTTCTCTAAGAGGCTTATCATGTGTACCGCAAAAAACTGTACAAGAAAGAAATGGCGACAATATCTGCCAGTTTTCATCGATCACTTTTTGATGCACATTACGCAGTTGAACGTCTAAAGGTACTTGTTCAACAAAGTTTTTTCTGTAGATGGTGCTGTTAAGTAGCGCTGCGTTTTAACATGTTTCCGAGAGTCTTCATGCACATGCTTGAATTTTGTGAATGGTCTAATCACAAATGATCCCAAAATGCCTCTGACACTGCCAGTGACAGGAAGAAAGAAAGCACAGTGCTAGCATGTGGCATCTTTTAGTAGCTTCGAATATATTAGCCCGGGTGCATATTGTTCTAACCAAGAATGATTAAATTTTCTTCACGTAGAAAACGTCCAGCTACAAACTGTTTCCGCATTGTGAGAGGCATGACATTATCTGAAATATATCCGAAAACACAGCTGTTATTTTTCTTATTGTGCCCTAATGAAGGTTCTTCGGGAGGCATGTATTTGTTCTTCGTTTGTAGTTTTTAACATAAAGTAAATGATAAAATATTTCCGTACGTTAACAGATTTAAATTAGGTGCGGCCAGGGGGGAGTATGGTGAGGTGTGGGGGAAGGGTGTTAACAAGTCCTATAATTGTTAGTTCGTAGGCTTCCGTGGCCAGTGTCGATTTGAGTAAAATCGCTTTGGATGTTAGGCTACTAGAACAATTAATGCCGACGTTCCGGCCGTTTCTGCAGCTGTCCTCTTTAAGGCGACTAACTGCTCAAGTGTAGGAGCAGACCATCACGGAGTCCAGCAGTTAATCGCACTGAAGACGACTGTTGCGAAGACGGTAGAAACGCCGGCATTTTTATTGCTTTACTGTTTCATAATGACGTGGCCTTATGCCCAAAACGATTTTTTTCAAAATCTTGTAACTCTTCTGATGTAGTCCGCCATTGTTTCCTCTTATCATCTCAGCAGCTACTCCTACCGTCCTCAATTGTTTGTTACGCCTATTCTACACTGAGATGACAAAAGTTACGGGATAGAGACATGCACGTATACAATATAAAAGGTTTAAAAGGGCAGTGCGTTGGGGTGCTGCCATTGATGTGCAAACGTTTCAGACGTATTACGACCAGACGACGGAAATTAAGACTTTGAACGCAGAATGGTAGTTGCAGCTACAGCCACGGTACATTCCATTTCTGAAATCGTCAGAGAATTCAATATTCGGAGGTCCACAGCGTTTAAAGTGTGTGTGTGTGTGTGTGTGTGTGTGTGTGTGGATCTTACGGACGCCCGAAGGCGAGGTCATCAGCGCCCTTACACTTATCGATATAAACGTATGTGGGGAAAAACTAAAATTGTTGTACACTCATGCATTCGAAATGACCACAAAGTCACTATCTTCACATATCCTAAAACCAATTAATAGCCATACACGAAATTAAAACACAGAAGAACTAGAAGAAAAGTATAGGCAAATGTAACTGGCTGATCACTTACAAAGAACTTGGGTGAGCCAGCCATTAATAACACATTAAAATACAAAGGCGGACAACCAAATCAAAGGACACAACACAAACACTCTTATTTCGGAGCTATAAAACAAACAAAACAACTAAACTCCTCCCTGACCGGCCATTAAGGCCCAACGGCACCGTCCAGCCGCCGTGTCATCCTCATACAACAGGCGTCAATGGATGTGGATATGCCGGCCGGAGTGGCCGTGCGGTTCTAGGCGCTACAGTCTATAGCCGAGCGACCGCTACGGTGGCAGGTTCGAATCCTGCCTCGGGCATGGATGTGTGTGATGTCCTTAGTTAGGTTTAATTAGTTCTAAGTTCTAGGCGACTGATGACCTCAGAAGTTAAGTCGCATAGTGCTCAGAGCCATTTGAAGCACGTGGATACGGAGGGGCATGTGGTCAGCACACCGCTCTCCCCGCCGTACGTCAGTTTGCGAGACCGGAGCCGCCACTCCTCAATCAAGTAGCTCCTCAGTTTGCCTCACAAGGGCTGAGTGCACCCCGCTTGCCACCAGCGCCCGGCAAACCGGATGGTCACCCATCCAAGTGTGAGCCCAGCCCGACAGCGCGTAACTTCTGTGATCTGACGGGAACCCGTGTTACCACTGCAGCAAAGCCGTTGGCATTTCGGAGCTATGCCACCTTTAAATTTGATATCCTTAACACACGCAAGACCTCAAACAAATAGCATTCACTTCTTACAGCTTATAAGTTTTTACTCTTACAGGCAGACCCCAATAACAAGCATCAAGTCTGGAGAAGTTAACGGCCAGCCCAACCAAGAGTATAAAAACCCATAATACAAGACACCATAAGATACTCAAGTAACATTAGAAGCACACTGTCTTACCACTAAACTTGGTCTGCCCACTATCCTAGAATGACTCATGCAGCCTTCACACTACTCACGCTTAGTGCTCCGGTCACTGACGGGTTTATTTTACACTCCTAATGCCACTACTCAACAAATACCGGAACCAACAGTGAATTCCTTATTCCCACTACGATACAAATCGCTGTTTTCGGCTATGTACACAAATAACGATCAGGTTGATCACAAAACACAACTTTAAAGAAATAGCAGACGGTAGTAGCAGCAAACGACGAGAATCCACACAGCCTTCATAGGCATCCAGCTCCAGGTAGTACAATATAGACTTGCTAGTGCATTGGAGGCCATCACCACCAACCGGCCGCCGATACACTCTTCATATCATAACACAGCGCCGCATGCAACCAGCGCTCCTCCGTAAAACGGTCACTCTAAGACTCGCCAAAACATTATATGCCCAAGCAACTAGGGCCCCGGAGCAGAAAACAAAGAGAACCATAGCTGGAAGCGCCGAACTTAAACAGCGGCTAGAAGAGGAAAACCAAAGAGAAAACGTGCATGCGAGAACGAACGGGATTACTGCCCCTGCTAGATAAGAGAATCACTGGAGCCAGGACTCCCCACGGCTGACGATGTTTACTGGCGTATGCAATATCCTGTAACGCGTGCCTTATCCTCCAGTACCTGCTTCGAGTTAGCTATTCCCACATATTTGTTCCCCTGCCGATATTGTTGAAAAACTCACTTCTTGTGTGTTATTAGTCCTACTGTACAACCAAATTTCCATCCCTTCGATTTCCCTCTTTTCCGAATTTTATGGAGTCCACGATGTTCCTATATTTGACACATGTTTTGCAGAGGAATAATCTCTCCCCCTGAGCTTTTCCGCCACTTAGGCCTATATCCCCCTTGCTAAGAAAATTTGCACTATTTTGCTTCGAGGGTAAAATATTTTCTCCACTTTGCCTGTTACATGAATCACCATTAGGGTGCAAGTGTTTCGCTGATCTCTTTTCTTCTGATCCTTAATTGTTTTATCCTTGTTTGCTTTATTAAGCAGATTCTTTCAGTACACCGTACTTCCCATTCAGCAGCTCCTGTAATTCTTCGTGAATTTCACAGTAGACCGCAACGCCGCCAGTAAAGCTTATCATTGATATTCTTTAACACTGAATTTCAATCCTACTTCTGAGGCTCTTGTGTCTTGGAAGTTTCCGACTTGACCTCTGCTGGCTATGCCTTCGACTTCCGCTGGCTATGGGAGGCAAGTCGTCGTCTAAGCAGATGAAAAGAAACCTTATACACTGTAGTTAACATCATATTCTGAAGCAAACCCACGGACGTTACCAGCACTACGTTATTGATGGGGAGGGCGACGACTCAATAGTTAGGGTGTAGATCGAAAGTGTATCTAGTCGGGAGATCTTATGGAAAAAAGATGAAAAAATTAGGACCTAAAACCACATTTTGGAACATTCGGACCTCAGACCGTATACTTCTATGACACTTAAAACTCCTGAAGCATGGCAATGTAGTCCCCAGTTTTGGGGTTACCGAGTATTAAATAGTTTATAATATTAACATTTAAATTTATCAAGACTGGGTGCATGATTATTATGTATTACGCCCGAAACGAAATCGCAATAATCCTAAGTGCATGCCATCTATGAAATAGTTCATGCTAAACTTTTTGTAGGGAATAATCAAGGAAAAACAGTATGTATGGAATATAACAGGCGATATGCTACATTTAGAACTGTTTGAAAAAATTGATAAATTGCAATAAGCTAGATATTTCACTACATTTTAATAATAAAAGTTTTTATTTTGTAACACATATTTACTTACCATCACTCTTTTGCCTTTTAAAAAAAGACAGAATTGATGAACAACCTTCAACTCTCTTCGTAGCAATTCCTCTCGACATATGCACTGACAATAACATTATAATTGTACCAACACCAGACTGTAAGTGATGGTCGCGTTGACTTCAGTTGTCAGCCGTCTGCCTTCTGCATCCCTCCTACAAACTCGCAGCACAACCAAACAGATTCGTACCTATCTATCCCACTCTTTCGTCGCTCATAGTAGCGCCAACAGAGTTCATTCAACTTGGCATATTCTCTTTCTAGTTATTAATGTACGCGGATCTGATTTACTGGCATGTTGGGTAATCCTACACACATTAATTCTTACTACACAAGAGCTGTTAGAATGTTTAATTAGTCAAGCTTAGATATATTAGTTTAACGGAATCATTTTTGTCACCTGACAAGGAGAGGTCACTAGCGGTGGGATCGACTTTTTGAAACCAAATATAGTAGGGTGTAGGTTAAGCTAATAGGCTTCACACCTTCCAGCTAATCGCCTAGTGGGCCCTCGTCTACGAGTAATTCACGAAAACATTCTGAATTTTGCATGAAGCTTAGTAATGTTAAATAAGTCGTTACTTCGATTGGTTGTGTGGTGTGATGGAAATGTAGGAGGATGTGAGGTCGATTCTCATCAGGTGTAGCTTTTCTTATTTTTAAGTCTTTACTGAAACGACTTCGATCATTATTTTTATTCAATTATTTGGTTTAATTTTAAATTGTTACTTTTATTCCATTGTCACATCATTTTAACCATCGTACGCTTTTTGATTAGTTTGCTTTTTCCTTTATGTCATGCTTTTTCCAACCGGAATTTTTGCGAATATGAATTTCATTTTATTTGTATGTTATAATAGTCATATATTTGAAAATTCTGATCTATCAGTTTAAAAACGAAAGACAAAGTAATTTATTTATACTGACTGTGCAATAATGTGAAAAACGTATTTGTCATTAGCAGATGTGCAATTTATTTTGCACGGTAATGGTCGTAGAAACATTTAAAAAATACCCCCAAATGCCACTGCACTATGGAAAAAATAGGTCAGATGAAGATCTAAATGAAAAAGGGTTTCTAAATGAAACAAAATTCAAGAAGAAGGAGATCTACACATAATGAACGCAATAATGTGAAGAAAAAAGCAGGGCGATAAAACAAAAGGATTAAATCGAAATTAATACATAAAATTAATTAAAAATACATGAACAAATATTTCAACTGGAGAAACAATGATAGGAAGAAAAATGAGAGCAACGAAGAAGTTGATATTATAATTAAAATTATATAACAAAGGAAAGAAAATAAAAAATTACATTTAAATCAGTTAATTGAATGAAAATGATCAAAGTAATTTCGATAAAGATTTAAAGGTAGAAAAATCTTAATGCACCTGACATAACTCAAACCTGCAACCTCCTGCATGTGAAGCTATTATCCTAGCCATTATACCAGGCAACCAGACTATTAAATGCAATTTTTTAACCCTGTTGACCCTCATACAAAATTCCGAAATTCTTTTTTTCGATAATTATCGCAAAGAAAGTCTCACCAAGGTGAATGGCTGCTATGTATAATATTTGGGATTTTAACCTACATAACCGTATATATGGATTCAAAAAGCCGAGTCTATCGCCGGGGACCTCTCCTTGTAAGACTCAAAAAATTGATACTGCCTTTCAAACACCCCCCCCCGCCCCCCCCCCCCCCCCCTTGTCACCGCCAATGAGCAAAACAGCTTGTAGCACAGTAGCAAAAGAAATAAAGGAAAGAATGAGTACACAGAATCACCATTCAGGATGCTTTACTAGTAAAATGACACGTGCAGAGTCAAAAATGTTTTATTTGCGCAAGCTTACAGCAGGAACAGTATAGTAATATTTGTTATAGAAGCTGCAACATAGTCGTGTACTGTAGCAGTGATCCAGGGAGTGTAGAATAAATTTCCTTTTTTTTTCAGTGATCTCAAAACTTTTGCTCCTTAAGCTACCGGTTTCGCTCAGCAATGACCATCTTCAGATCTGTTTTATAACATGCCCTAAGGTAATAAACCCATAGTGTCATCGTCAGCAAATGTACACAGAATCAGGTTATCATAGTTTTAAATATTTAAAATGTAGTGTGAAGTAGGCTACAGTGCCGGCGGAGTCATACTGTCAATACCACTGATATTCACAACAAATTCACATGAACAATAGCGCTGTTAATAGTATGACTCCACCGGCACTGAGGCCTAGCTCACACTACATTTTAAATGTGTGCGATGATGCTAAGCCGATTTGTGTATATTTTGTGACGATGTCGCTACGGCTTTCTTACATTGGGACATGTTATAAGAGAGGTCTGAAGACTGTCATTACTGAGTGAAATCGGTAGTCTAAGGAACAAAAATTTTGTAATAAGTGACGGAAATAAAATACAGTTACTCTATGTTTGTTATAAAACTGCTATGGATGATGGTCACCAAAACGAACGTATTGAAAAAGAATTGGGTTTAATTCTAGGTATTCTGTTGAACGTTCTGAGAACAAAAACTGCAGAGGACTTTAAAAAATTAAATTAAAATGAAAAGATAAAAAAAGAACATCGCATACAAGATAAACTTGAGGGTGAGCAGCTTTTAACAATGGCGAACTTCACCTTAAGAACTCAGACAGCAATAAAGAAGTTCTCTTTGAGTTGCTCATTTTCGCCACGTTCTTTCGGCCATGTCCGGGACGGAAGACTGAGGAGGGGTGGCGGTGTGTAATTGAATGCGCCACTTAGCAATGCAGACGAATTGGTTGGGCACGGCCGTGGCCATTTACAGCCACCGGTCAGGCTAACTCGCGAGTGCAGGGCCATTAAAAATGGAATATATTTGCACTCTATCTTCTCGGCGCTTTTCCAGCCTTGCGCTGTAACTCATTCTACTGCAAATACGGCCTTCCAGAAAACAAATGTTCTGCTGACAGCTTAAACTTGGACGCTAATTCAATTTCCTTACAAGTGGCAAGCTACGCCAGTAAAAGGTATCCGTGGAAGCATTCATTTCATGAAAGAACGTAAACCATCCTGAAATGGTGTAAGACAAGAGTCAATCAACAGGTACTACTTCGCTGGAGAAACGGACACAGGGTACAGTTCCACGAAGAAATGAAACACATATCACCGTTTTACTGCAGAAGCGTGTGGGTGTTAAATTCATTCGCCAGCTGTTCTTCAGTTTCTGCGAACAGATGTGCCATTCTTAGAACCACAAAAAGGTTTTGATCGATACATGTTTCGATCTGTTTAACAAATTACTCTTATATCCTTCCCTTTAAATTCAGTATGTCATAGTCCAATAGATTCTTCAACATCAGAGGTGAGTGCACTGACTACCTCATGCCTAATGTGAGGCAGCATCTAAGAGTTACAAATGGAGCAGGGTGAGGTTCCAGTCAAGAAGCATGATTTTACAGGGAGCCTTATAGACTAGAATAGAATCTTTCAGCCTTTCAGAAATTTTCCGCGCATTGAGCTTCGTCAATGAATGTTTGTTATGGCCAATGACTACTAAAAAGCTCCACTTAGACACAAGTGTGTACACTCTTCACATGGATTGCCTGCTGTCATAGAAAACACCATTTTTTTTCTGTCTGAATGATTTGAGAATGGGTTCTGATACCAGAAACCGGTCACCAATTAAATAAAAGTAATTCAGTTTGGCAACTTCGGCGGTTTTCTGCATTAAAACTATATTTACACACAAATACGCATACTTAGAATTAATTATCAATAGGTGTCTACCTACATATACAGGGTGAAAAGTATTTAAGCCGACAAACTCTGGGAGGTTGTAGGGGACATCAAAACAAATATTTTTCCCTAGTGTCATTTTTTCCTATGAGGACTATTTAAACCGGTAGAGGAATATTTCTCTGGCGGCAAATTAATTAAACCATGAAACACTTTTTCATTTAATATGACCAAGAGACAACACATTAACACAACCCAATTTCAATTACAGTCTATTTTCAAAAATGCCTCCATTGACACGTAAACAAAGGTTACACCGTCGGGTCATGTTCTGTCTGACACGGGCAAAAACCCCAGGAGTATCCTGAATTGTTCCTGCTGCTGCTATCCGGGCAACCAGATCCTCTTCTGATGCAACAGGAGATGCGTAACGGGATACGGCGAATAGGATATTGTTGTTGATAAACCCGCTGTGCAGCTCGTCCGTTGTGGTGCGCTACGTAGTACGCTCTAACCATATCAGTGTATTCACTCCAGGTATATCACTCCATTAGTAAACAGAGACAACGCACTACTACACTGGTGGACAGCAGTTGCCTACAACTGAAGAGCGTAATACGCCCTCTTAACAACTGAAGAGCGTAATACGGACTCCACCGGTTTAAATAATTCTGATAGGTAAAAATGACATTAGGGAAAAATATTTGTTTTGATGTCCCGTACAACCTCCCAGAGTTTGTCGTTTTAAATACTTTTCACCCTGTATGAACATAATACTCCACATTCCTCACGAGTTTCACAGTCGTATTTTACCAGTAAACGAAGGCTATAACGACAAAAGCAGTAAATTTTTGCTAACATTGTGTCTTAGTTTATAGAGGCTGTCTATCCTCAGTGTCATCAGGAGCATTTTCGGCAGACATTTGAAATTCTTATTTTGCTACGTGTAGGTGGAGTCAGCCCAAACAAACAGTACTCATCGCGTATTTCATGCGACGTACAGCGTGGACGGAAAGCGTCGGTTAGTTTCCCGTTACATATAAAATGATTTTTAAAGCGGAATTTTACCTGACCTTTCGATAGACTGGTCCCAGCTTAGTTTCGTGCGATATTTGTTATCAATATGCAGTAAGGGTACAGTAAAACACAAAAAATAACTAGCAGTCCAGCAGCGCCATTAATGACCAGCCCTCACTGACTGCTATTGCTATTCAATAGCAGCGCTGCTCAGTCGCTGCCGTAGTATTGGTTATTCTTAGTGTTTTACTCTCACTGTTAATACATATCGATAACACGGGTATCGCACTAGACTAATTTGGAACTGCTCTATCGAATGGGTACGTAAAATTCCGCTTTAAAAGTGATTTTATTTGTTAACGAGAAACAAACCTACGCTTTCCATGCGCACTGGACGCCGCAAGAAACAAATCTACACTTTCCTTACGCACTGGACGCCGTATGAAACAGTGTGATGAGCAGGATCTGTGTGGGATGACTCCAGCTACACGACGAAAAAACGAAATTACAAATATCTTCCGAAACACCAGAATGAAATGCTTCCAACGACTCTTAGGAGTGACGCCCTGTAGAGGAGAAAAAGTATTTGAGAGTTGAAACGCATCAGCCTGGAGCCAGCCCGTAGGTTTGATTTTTAATTATGTGGAATAGTTGCTCAGTCAAGTGATAAATTTTTTTCCCTATTCGTGTTCGTATAACGTGGCTTTTGACACTTAAATGAAACATACATCGTGAATGCAGAGCTTACAACTTCCCTCTAATAAAATATTTTCTTTTAATTCGTGTATTAGGTTTGCTTGTGATACTTGGCTACAGTATCTGCTAATTTTTGGTGAAGCCATCAGCACTGTGCCTTTTCTATTGTGGAGAGAGGTCCTGGGGAGCATTCATCTGGAATATTCAGACAGGCATGCTGTCAGCTCTCTGTGCTAAGCATCTATCAACTTTTTAACTTAATGTTGTTCTCAAAAAATAATTCCTACATTTTATTGAGTCACTTCCGAAAGTTATATAATATCTAACAACAGTTGTCTTGTTGGGAACTAATTTCGTTAATTCCGGGGGGAAGTTGCTCAGATTGTCTTGTATCATTTTCTGTTTTTTAATCAATTGGTTTGTGTCTTTAGTAAATATGTCAAAAAAAATTTCGGCCAGTATCTTTCCAGTCGACACCAGCTCTAGACCACATTGCGCACACGTTTGATTCCACGATGTATTTCAAATCATCCGGAGTGGGAGAATGAGCGTCGCCTTTCGTAGTAGTAGATTAGCGAGTTCTCTCGTATTCGTCCGAGCTACCACGTTTTTTTCTAGCAAATTAGTGCAAATTTCATTAATGTGAAAAATTAAGAGAAGAACAATATTTTCAGATGAGAGAGGGCTTTGTTTGGTACATGGCCTCATACTGGAGGTACACTCTAAGATATAAAAAGCGACGCACCATGAATCAGTTATAGAAATTGGACACAAAACGATATTCGTACAAGTATCGACGAAAAATGCTTAAGTGTAAAGTTTGACGGCCGATGGATGAATGTACGACGCATCAGCGCAAATCCACGACACACATGGCAAGAACATTAATGGGGACATGTCGAAACTAGGGCAAAAAGTCTCTGAGAATTTTATTCCGTCTACTCAGTTGGACAGTAACTGTGCCTCTCAGACAGGCGCCTCAGCATTTGAGAGAGGGCGTGTAGTTGGGTTCAGAGTAATCGGCGAATCGCTAGACAGTTGAATACGAGTGATGCCACTGCTCGACAACGTTGGCAGAAATGGGTGAACCGTGACCGGACTCAGCATCCAGATGGAAGCGATCGACATAGTAAGACGACAGAACGTCAGGATCGAGCAATAGTCAGAGAGGCACTCAGAACCACGGATCCATCATTATCGTAGCTCCAATGTGCAACTGGTGCTTCAGTGACCACAAGGACCATTAATAATCGGCTCACAGAAAAAGGGCGTCCCTTGCCCTCTATCCCAACAAGCCAGTCTGCAGTGGTGTCGGGCACATTCGACATAACTGACTGGAGTATGTCTTCATTGAGAAGTCCCACCTTCGAAACGAGCCTCGATGACCAGCCAGACGCGTCTTTTGGCGTCCTTCATGGCAAGTCATCCTGGGCTTACATTCCAGCAAGATAATGGCCACCCGCGCATGACGGGAGCTTTCTGCTACTTGGCTTCGTGCTTGCGAAACTGCCAGCGAGGTCGCCGGACCTCTCACTGTTTGAGAACGTTTGGGGCAGTGCGGGCAGGGCCATAAAATCAGCTCGGGATTTTGACGATTGACAAGTCAGTTGGACAGAATGTGGCATATTCCTCAGGAAGACATTGAAAAAGTCTACCAATCAATGCCATGCCGAATAACTGCTTGCATAAGGGCCACAGATGGACCATCGCGTTATTAACTTGCCGTGTTTGTGAAGCTCTTTCTTTTGAATAAATCATCAGATTTTTCTGAACCTGTAATCTGTCTGTACATGTATATCACGTCAGCTGATTTCCGTTCCATTCGGATAATTCCTTCGTGGTGTACTTTTTTATATTATGTTTCTAACTTTTCATCTGACTGGACAACCAGCAATTTTTGGCTATTTCTCAGAGGAAAACTCAGACGAGAATCGTTTCAACTTTATTCACCGTCTGTATGGAGACCCACGCACAACAAAATGATATTTCCATGAGGATGCAGATCGGGGCGGAACAGAGTTGCACTCCTCTTCTGGTCAGCGTCTCGTGTGTGACAGATGTGACTACTGCCTGAGTCCGTAGTCAGTTGTTACAGTACAGATATCTACTGCAGTCACAAAGGTAGTGGGTCACGTCCTCGAAACTCTGTGTGTGATGAGTTCAGACAACACCAAGATTCGAGATCTTAGTGATGATTCAGGAGCAGTGCATGTTCATTTTAAAATAACCGTGGAGCTTTTATTTTCTCCTACGGTTTTGTAGTTGATGGTTTACTCGTGACTGAATTGTTTCAGAGTTCTTCGTGTATTTTCCTACAACCCGCTAGATAGATGTAATCATCATGACCGATGCGGAGCCGTTTGCATGGTTCCTCTACATTACAACGCGAGTTGGATATCAGATTATCTTTTTCCCCTCCCAACGGACTTTGCAGTTGTTTCTGTTAATTGTATCATTTATACGAATTTTATACTCCGACTTCCACTCATCTGAAATGTATGAGAGAGTCAACTATTGCATCTGTTTATCATGTGCTGCTCCTCTGGAATATTTTATAATAAACGATGGTCAGAGTAACAGATCATTAATTTAGTATACTGAGATGAATCCCTTTCTCCCCGTTACCACTGTTAATTTCAACAAAGACCACACTCACGACTCACTTGTCAGGGCTAATACCTTCCAGTTCGTTTCTATTACGTGCAGTTTATCAAGTTCATTTGAGTCGGAGGGAACGACCTGCATATTAAGAGGGATCATTCAGTTCACTTCAGATCAGAAGCAGTGTTTGTATTGAGCCATTGCCCAGTGACACCTTGCAAAGTTCCCACCTTATACTTATCGTATGCGAATCCCGTGAGAGTCTTTCCTCTACTGTGAAACACAACAGTTACAAGCATCGATTTCCTTTGGTCTTGTACAGTTTGAGCAAAATAAATTTCCTTTCTTTTTGATTCACTTCTAACTGCTCACCTGTTGTGACCATTGTTGTAACCGTCAGTAAAGACGACATTACCGTAGGCCGCAAAATTGGAGAAGCGCGCACATCAGGCAAACACCTAGGAAAAGAGGCGTCTGGAATTCCGCTCGTGGGTTCACCTTCTCTTTAGTAATGGACACTAACTGCTGCCTGTTGTTAATATAGGAACTAATTACATATTGTGGCTTACCTACAATACCATAAAATACTAATTTTTTATAATACTTCATGTGAAAGAGTCAGAAACTTGAATTAAATCTATAAATTTAGCACAATTAGTTAATCTCCTTTCGAAACTGTCGTAGGTTGTAGTTAGTGGCCATTCAACTGCTTTTACATTCCATAATTTAGTTTGTAATCGTAATTGGTTTTCATTTAGTAACATTATTTTCAGCATGCCTGTAAATCTGGTTAAGTAAACAATTTACCATAACTTGACAACTAATATGGGCCAGTAGTTATGGGCCTTTCATTAAGTGGAGTGTAACTGTAATTGTAAGGTCTTCTCGAGAAGTGCCATTATTAAGATTTATGTTTATGTGGTGTAGAGGCATTCCGAGTTCATTAATTATACGTCTTGATAGTTTTTGAAAACACAGTTGTTCTTTGCTCTGAAGTTGTTTAGTATTTTTTGAGTTAGTAATGTCTCTCGCAAGGATTACTGTCAAATTTTTCAGGACGCTCTACGATTGTGGTTATATGTGTCATTGTCCACAGCTCGTGGTCGTGCGGTAGTGTTCTCGCTTCCCACGCCCGGGTTCCCGGGCTCGATTCCCGGCGGGGTCAGGGATTTTCTCTGCCTCGTGATGATTGGGTGTTGTGTGATGTCCTTAGGTTAGTTAGGTTTAAGTAGTTCTAAGTTCTAGGGGACTGATGACCATAGATGTTAAGTCCCATAGTGCTCAGAGCCATTTGAACCATTTTATATGTGTCACTGATCAGCACTAGAAAGAATACTCAAGAAGCTCAGCACTAGTAGTATAAAGCACTGTATATAGTTCCAAGGGCTATTATGTTGAGCATCCCAAAGGCATTGTTCGTTAGATCAGACAGGCTACTGTTAAAATAACGAAAACATTCTCCTACGTAAAATTTCTTCTGAAGCCACATTTCGACGAATATGTGACATAAGCCGAGAACAGGTGACTAGTGTACATTCAGAAAATACTACCTAAGGTAGCAACTTCCATCAGCGCCGGCTGAATATAAGGAGTTCTAGAAATTAAGAAACAGGATATTGAAGCATCCACTAACACTGAACCACGATGGATACACGAAGCATCGAGTAAGTAAGACACATACATAGGCAGATAGATAAGCCATGTGATCTAAACTGGCATCACTACGCAACGACCAGCTCAACCAGTTCCTGGAGACGCCTTTCTGAATACTTAGTGATACATCACATTCTCCCCAAGTTTAATACGTTATTATTACTGGTTAGTCCTCCCCCCCCCCCCCCCCCCCCCCCGAATGAACCATGGACCTTGCCGTTGGTGGGGAGGCTTGCGTACCTCAAAGACACAGATAGCCGTACCGTAGGTGCAACACCAACGGAGGGGTATCTGTTGAGAGGCCAGACAAACGTGTGGTTTCTGAAGAGGGGCAGCAGCCTTTTCAGTAGTTGTAGGGGCAACAGTCTGGATGATTGGCTGATCTGGCCCTGTAACACTAACCAAAACGACCTTGCTGTACTTGTACTGCGAACGACTGAAAGAAAGGGGAAACTACAGCCGTAATTTTTCCCGAGGGCATGCAGTTTTATTGTATGATTAAATGATGATGGCGTCCTATTGGGTAAAATATTCCGGAGGTAAAATAGTCCCCCATTCGGATCTCTGGACGGGGACTACTCAGGAGAACGTCGTTATCAGGAGAAAGAAAACTGGCGTTCTACGGATCGGAGCGTGGAATTTCAGGTCCCTTAATCAGGCACGTAGGTTAGAAAATTTAAAAAGGGAAATTGATAGGTTAAAGTTAGACATAGTGGAAATTAGTGAAGTTCGGTGGCAGGAGGAACAAGACTTATGGTCAGGTGAATACAGGGATATAAATACAAAATCAAATAGTGGTCATGCAGGAGCAGGTTTAATAATGAATAACAAAGTAGGAGTGCGGGTAAGCTACTGCAAATAGCATAGTGAACACATTATTGTGGCCAAGATAGACACGAAGCCCACGCCTACTACAGTAATACAAGTTTATATGTCAACTAGCTCTGCAGATGATGAAGAAATTGATGAAATGTATGATGAGATAAAAGAAATTATTCAGATAGTTAAGGGAGACGAAAAGTTAATAGTCATGGGTGACTGGATGGAATTCGACAGTAGGAAAAGGAAGAGAAGGTAACATAGTAGGTGAATATGAATTGGGGCTAAGAAATGAAAGAGGAAGCCGTCTGGTAGAATTTTTCACAGAGCACAACCTAATCAGAGCTAACACTTGGTTCAAGAATCCTGACAGAAGGCTGAATACATGGAAGAACCCTGGAGATACTAGGAGGTTTCAGATAGATTACGTAACGGTAAGACAGAGATTTAGGAACCAGGTTTTAAATTGTAAGACATTTCCAGGTTCAGATGTGGACTCTGACCACAATCTATTGGTTATGACCTGTAGATTAAAACTGAAGAAACTGCAAAAAGATGGGAATTTAAGGAGATGGGACCTGGATAAACTGAAAGAACAAGAGTTTGTACGGAGTTTCAGGGAGAGCATAAGGGAACAATTGACAGAAATGGGGGAAAGAAATACAGTAGAAGAAGAATGGATAGCTTTGAGGAATGAAATAGTGAAGGCAGCAGAGGATGAAGTAGGTAAAAAGACGAGGGGTAGTAGAAATCTTTGGGTAACAGAAGAGATACTGAATTTAACTGATGAAAGGAGAAAATACAAAAATTCAGTAAGTGAAGTACGCAAAAACGAATAAAAAACGTCTCAAAAATGAGATCGACAGTAAGTGCAAAATGGCTAAGCAGGGATGGCTAGAGGATAAATGTAACGATGTAGAAGCTTATCTCACAAGGGGTAACATAGATACTGCCTACAGGAAAATTAAAAAAAACCTTTAGAGAAAAGAGAACCACTTGCATGAAAATCAAGAGCTCAGATGAAAACCCAGTTCTAAGCAAAGAAGGGAAAGCAGAAAGGTGGAAGGAGTATACAGAGGGTCTATACAGGGGCGATGTTCCTGAGGACAATATTATGGAAATGGAAGAGGATGTAGATGAAGATGAAATGGGAGAGATGATACCGCATGAAGAGTTTGACACAGCATTGAAAGACCTAAATGGAAACAAGGCTCCGGGAGTAGACAACATTCCATTGGAACTACTGACAGCCTTGGGAGAGCCAGTCCTGACAAAACTCTACCATCTGGTTAGCAAGATGTATACGACAGGCGAAATACCCTCAGACTTCAAGAAAAATACAATAATTCCAATCCCAAAGAAAGCAGGTATTGACAGATGTGAAAATTACCGAACTACCAGTTTAATAAGTCACAGCTGCAAATTCTTAACTGACGAGTGGAAAAGCTGGTAGAAGCCTACCTCGGGGAGATCAGTTTGGATTCCGTAGAAATGTTGGAACACATAAGGCAATACTGACCCTACGCCTTATCTTAGAAGAAATATTAAGGAAAGGCCAACCTACGATCTAATATTTCTAGACTTAGAGAAAGCTTTTGACAATGTTGACTAGAATACTCTCTTTCAAATTCTGAAGGTGGCAGGGGTAAAATACAGGGAGCGAAAGGCTATCTACAATTTGTGCAGAAAGCAGATGGCAGTTATAAGAGTCAAAGGGCATGAAAGGGAAGCAGTGCTTGGGAAGGGAGTGAAACAGGGTTGTAGCTTCTCCCCGATTCTATTCATCTGAATATTGAGCAAGCAGTAAAGGAAACAAAAGAAAAATTCGGAGTAGGTATTAAAATCGACAGAGAAGAAATAAAAACTTTGAGGTTCGCCGATGACATTGTAATTCAGTCACAGACAGCAAATGACCTGGAAGAGCAGTTGAACGGAATGGGCAATGTCTGAAAGGAGGGTCTAAGATGAACATCAACAAAAGAAAAACGAGGATAATGGAATGTAGTCGAATTAAGTCGGGTGATGCTGAGGGTATTAGATGAGGAAATGAGACACTTAAAGTAGTAAAGTAGTTTTGCTATTTGAGGAGCAAAACAACTGATGATGGTCGAAGTAGAGAGGATATAAAATGTAGACTGGAAATGGCAAGGAAATCGTTTCTGAAGAAGAGAAATTTGTTAACATCGGGTATTGATTTAAGTGTCAGGAAGTCGTTTCTGAAAGTATTTGTATGGAGTGTAGCCATGTACGATAAATAGTGTGGACAAGATGAGAATAGAAGCTTTCGAAATGTGGTGTTACAGAAAAATGCTGAAGATTAGACGGGTAGATCACATAACTATTGAGGAAGTATTGAATAGAATTGGGGAGAAGAGGAGTTTGTGGCACAACTTGACTAGAAGAAGGGATCGGTTGGTAGGACATGTTCTGAGGCATCAAGGGATCATAAATTTAGTACTGGAGGGCAGCGTGGAGGGTCAAAATCGTAGAGGGAGACCAAGAGATGAATACACTAATCAGATTCAGAAGTATGTAGGGTACTGTAGGTACTGGGAGATGAAGAAGCTTGCACAGGATAGAGTATCATGGAGAGCTGCATCAAACCAGTCTCTGGACTGACAACAACAACAACATTGGTTAGTTAATAAAAATTATTTTTATTTATTATTATAAATAGATATTCTTAATGTGTACTTCTATTTTAATTATTGGTTTTAGTTAGTTTAGCTTAGCTCCTTATTTTCTTTTATCTTTACTCTCTTTAAAACCTGGAAAATATAAATATTTGGTTTTAAATACCACAGGAGAGCAAGAGATGTATTACGCAGCTGCGATCTCGCGGAAACTCCTCTTCGTTATCTGCTACACCTAAAATCTCTAAAACCTTTACTATCTACGCATATCGTTCGGCACAACTGTGTGCTATGTTGTTGCGTGTGGATGATAGGTCCAACAATTTAGCAAGTTAAAGTTTATTAATTCGGAGATAATCTCTCGACGAATTCTAACCGTGGAAAACGCAGGTTCGCACTATCGTTCCAAACTTCACCTCCGAGCGATCTACGGTATCTGTACCGTGGTAACTGAGCAATTCCGTATGGAGATATACGCACCTTGAATACTTGTGGGTAGTCACTGGATTTTATTTAATGCAAAAAACAATTTGAACATTTACTATACAGCATAATGGCGTTTCACACCAATAGAATCTCTCTCCTCCTCTCACAAGTCCGATCTCTCCATTTCCTTCACAAAGAGTATCTAAAACAAAATCTTTGGTTCAGTAACGACACAGAGTTGCATTCGCAGTACGGAACGTCCAATTCTCGTAGTCCGTTCACCACAATATCAATTTGTCGCACCCGTAAGTCAATACGAACAATTCATAGAGATTTCAAGCGAAACCAACTGGTCATTTGCATGTGGTGTGAGCATAGCTGGTCCGTGCATTATTGTTGGTGTCACGCCGTTACTCACACCTGACACTCAAACCCCCAGATGTTGGGCGCTCAGATCGGTGTCAAATGTTGTTGATTGATAGAGACCTACCAAAATTCCGATTTAGCTCGTACTAAGTGCTGTAGTCCGACAGAACGGGCGTAAACATTAATTACAAGAAACACCAGAACTGTTGGACGCAAGATTCGGAATTATAGCTAGCCTCTGTGGGGAAGTTGAGTCCTGAGTTCAAACCCAGAGTCGACATTTTTTTTATTGTGTAATGCGTGAAAGTCTGATATGAGATTATTAATACTTCCGTAAGTGTGCTGTACTCTTCCGATTGTTTGTTTACCCTCTGCCACTACAGATGCACTGGCTGCTCCACCACGAGCGGTCGCACATATCCGACAGAACACCACCCCTATCTGCAAACATGTACTCTATAGTTTAACTACTTTCAGCTAACAAAGCGAAAGCAGATTGTCAAAAGACCATTGCTACAAACGACGAAAAATCGTTTTACTTGTCAGACAATGTTCTGCCATATAACAGTTACACGCGTAAACAGGTAAAAGCAACAGTGGTGTTCGAAGGCGGGACGTTTGGTACGACGACCACACACTCTACCAAATCACCCACATGAGATCTTCAAAACCGATACCCACATATACCCTTTCCCTGTGCTTCGTAGTTCTGGCGTTAATTTTAATTGCCGTTTACGTAAGTTCTGCTAAACGACAGCACATAGTACGAAGTAAATTGGTGTTTTGTTTGATACTTTATCGACATACAACGTTTGGTACCAACCTGCGTGTCTGACATCTGTAGGTTTGGATGTGAGTTCGAATCGTGTCGCCCTTTGATACTCATGTTGCTCAGAGCTCGCATTGGTATTCTGTGACTCAAATATTCTCTCAGCGATTTTCAGCTCTGGTAGACGCGATAGCCAGCACGACTTAATGCATTGAGTGCCAGACCCTATGCCTCGTGTACATTGACATCTCTATCCATGTTAATTATGTTTCCCGACATCTTTATTTCCACAGACTCCTTAACTATGCTGAATGAATTTGCGATTCAATGAATGCCAGTACGAATACTGAAAAACAAAAGAACAGTAAAGGGCACAGTGGGCGTCGAGAGTCTAATTCGGTTTATAAATAGCGGTGCGAGACCGACAATAGTTCTAAGACTGGCCAGAGTGCAGGTAGCGAGCACACATAACGGCAAAACTCGCAGCACCAGAAGAACATGGATGGGTCGGTAGTCGAAGCCTTATGAATGACGTGGAAACAACAACTCGGCAGAACACCTGTAAGCACACCACATGGTTTTTACGATTTACCCGTTGCTCCAGAAGGTATACCCAAAACCGCTATTTGCACTCCATTCGGATGCTACGAATTTTAGCAAAAACCATCTGAAATGTTACCCAGACTTTCCAACACTTAATGGCTGACATAATTAGAGACAGAGAGTTATGTTACCTGTATGTTGATGACATGCCTGTCACATCGTCCTTCGAGGAAGAGCATCTAGCACATCTACATGACTACTCTGCAATTCACATTAAGTGCTTGGCAGAGGGTTCATCGAACCACAATCATACTGTCTCTCTACTATTCCATTCCCGAACAGCGAGCGGGAAAAACGAACACCTAAACCTTTCTGTTCGAGCTCTGATTTCTCTTATTTTATTTTGATGATCATTCCTACCTATGTAGGTTGGGCTCAACAAAATATTTTCGCATTCAGAAGAGAACGTTGGTGACTGAAATTTCGTAAAAAGGTCTCGCCGCGACGAAAAACGTCTATGCTGTAATGACTTCCATCCCAACTCGTGTATCATATCTGCCACACTCTCTCCCCTATAACGTGATAATACAAGACGAGCTGCCCTTTTTTACACCCTTTCGATGTCCTCCGTCAATCCCACCTGGTAAGGATCCCACACCGCGCAGCAATATTCTAACAGAGGACGAACGAGTGTAGTGTAAGCTGTCTCTTTAGTGGACTTGTTGGATCTTCTAAGTGTCCTGCCAATGAAACGCAATCTTTGGCTCGCCTTCCCGACAATATTATCTATGTGGTCCTTCCAACTGAAGTTGTTCGTAATTTTGACACCCAGATACTTAGTTGAATTGACAGTCTTGAGAATTGTACTATTTATCGAGTAATCGAATTCCAACGGATTTCTTTTGGAACTCATGTGGATCATCTCACACTTTTCGTTATTTAGCGTCAACTGCCGCCTGACACACCATACAACAATCTTTTCTAAATCGCTTTGCAACTGATACTGGTCTTCGGATGACCTTACTAGACGGTAAATTACGGCATCATCTGCGAACAGTCTAAGAGAACTGCTCAGATTGTCACCCAGGTCATTTATATAGATCAGGAACAGTAGAGGTCCCAGGACGCTTCCCTGGGGATCACCTGATATCACTTCAGTTTTACTCGATGATTTGCCGTCTATTACTACGAACTGCCACCTTCCTGACAGGAAATCACGAATCCAGTCGCACAACTGAGACGATACCCCATAGCTCCGCAGCTTGATTAGAAGTCGCTTATAAGGAACGGTGTCAAAAGCTTTCCGAAAATCTAGAAATACGGAATCAACTTGAGATCCCCTGTCGATAGCGGCCATTACTTCGTGCGAATAAAGAGCTAGCTGTGTTGCACAAGAGCGATGTTTTCTGAAGCCATGCTGATTACGTGTCAATAGATCGTTCCCTTCGAGGTGATTCATAATGTTTGAATACAGTATATGCTCCAAAACCCTACTGCAAACCGACGTCAGTGATATAGGTCTGTAGTTAAATGGATTACTCCTACTACCCTTCTTGAACACTGGTGCGACCTGCACAATTTTCCAATCTGTAGGTACAGATCTATCGGTGAGCGAGCGGTTGTATATGAGTGCTAAGTAGGGAGCTATAGTATCAGCGTAATCTGAAAGGAACCTAATCGGTATACAATCTGGACCTGAAGACTTGCCCGCATCCAGCGATTTGAGTTGCTTCGCAACCCCTAAGGTATCTACTTCTAAGAAACTCATGCTAGCAGATGTTCGTGTTTCAAATTCTGGAATATTCCATTCGTCTTCCCTGGTGAAGGAATTTCGGAAAACTGCGTTCAATAACTCCGCTTTAGCGGCACAATCGTCGATAACAGTACCATCGGCACTGCGCAGCGAAGGTATTGAGTGCGTCTTGCCGCTTGTGTACTTTACATACGACCAGAATTTCTTCGGATTTTCTACCAAATTTCGAGACAATGTTTCGTTGTGGAACCTATTAAAGGCATCTCGCATCGAAGTACGTGCCAAATTTCGCGCGTCTGTAAATTTTACCCCATCTTCGGGATTTCGCGTTCTTGTGTATTTCGCATGCTTTTTCCGTTGCCTCTGTAACAGCGTTCGGACCTTTTTTGTGTACCACGGGGGATCCGTTCCATCTCTTACCAATTTATGAGGTATGAATATCTCAATTGCTGTTGCTAGTAATAACTTTTCACTGCACTACAAGGACATAGCTTAGGGATTTATCACCTCAAAATGTGTCTTTGGACTGACAGAAGTAAAATTATTAGTGTATCTTATCAATGCACGAGGAATCCTGCCACCTCAAGCAATAGTTGAAGCTCTTTCTCAATTTCGACTGCCCACAACTGTATGAGAATTACCCCATTTCTTGGACTTCACAAATTATTACAGATGTTTTGTGTGCAGTCATGGATTGCTGGTAGCGCCTCTCAGCAGCATACTAAAAACTCTTTCTAAAACTGGGAACATGTTTCAATATACTGATGAAATCACCTTTCACCAGACTGAAAGCTGCCCTTGCAGAGGCTGCATCATTATCCCATCGTCTTCCTGATGCACCTCTCGCAGCTATGATGGGCGCATCTTCAACGATCACTGGAGATGTATTACAACAATGTGTAGAACATGACTGGCAACCTTTGGCTTTCACCAGTAAAAACTTGTCACCATCATTTAAAAAAATTGGTTAACATACAACCATGAGCTCTATATGTCGTATGACTCACTTAAAAAGCTTAGGTATGTGCCCGAAAGCAGGCTTTTGATTCTTACTATAGACCATAAACCACGTGTGTTCATCTTCCTTCACAGATGAGACAAGGTATCACCGTGCCAGTTGCGACATCTGGATTTCATTGCATTATTTAATATGGATAATCGACATGTTGATGGTGATTGGAATAGATCAGAAGATGTACAACCTCCCATTGACGCCATTACAAAGGAATTTGACTTAGTAATAGTTACCAACACCCGCGAACAAACCAATGAACTAAAGACGTTCCTCAGAACATCATCAAGCTCACAGCTCTGACATATTCAAATACCACGCTCGAACGTAGAACTACACTCCTGGAAATGGAAAAAAGAACACATTGACACCGGTGTGTCAGACCCACCATACTTGCTCCGGACACTGCGAGAGGGCTGTACAAGCAATGATCACACGCACGGCACAGCGGACACACCAGGAAGCGCGGTGTTGGCCGTCGAATGGCGCTAGCTGCGCAGCATTTGTGCACCGCCGCCGTCAGTGTCAGCCAGTTTGCCGTGGCATACGGAGCTCCATCGCAGTCTTTAACACTGGTAGCATGCCGCGACAGCGTGGACGTGAACCGTATGTGCAGCTGACGGACTTTGAGCGAGGGCGTATAGTGGGCATGCGGGAGGCCGGGTGGACGTACCGCCTAATTGCTCAACACGTGGGGCGTGAGGTCTCCACAGTACATCGATGTTGTCGCCAGTGGTCGGCGGAAGGTGCACGTGCCCGTCGACCTGGGACCGGACCGCAGCGACGCACGGATGCACGCCAAGACCGTAGGATCCTACTCAGTGCCGTAGGGGACCGCACCGCCACTTCCCAGCAAATTAGGGACACTGTTGCTCCTGGGGTATCGGCGAGGACCATTCGCAACCGTCTCCATGAAGCTGGGCTACGGTCCCGCACACCGTTAGGCCGTCTTCCGCTCACGCCCCAACATCGTGCAGCCCGCCTCCATTGGTGTCGCGACAGGCGTGAATGGAGGGACTAATGGAGACGTGTCGTCTTCAGCGATGAGAGTGGCTTCTGCCTTGGTGCCCATGATGGTCGTATGCGCGTTTGGCGCCGTGCAGGTGAGCGCCACAATCAGGACTGCATACGACCGAGGCACACAGGGCCAACACCCGGCATCATGGTGTGGGGAGCGATCTCCTACACTGGCCGTACACCTCTGGTGATCGTCGAGGGGACACTGAATAGTGCACGGTACATCCAAACCGTCATCGAACCCATCGTTCTACCATTCCTAGACCGGCAAGGGAACTTGCTATTCCAACAGGACAATGCACGTCCGCATGTATCCCGTGCCACCCAACGTGCTCTAGAAGGTGTAAGTCAACTACCCTGGCCAGCAAGATCTCCGGATCTGTCCCCCACTGAGCATGTTTGGGACTGGATGAAGCGTCGTCTCACGCGGTTTGCACGTCCAGCACGAACGCTGGTCCAACTGAGGCGCCAGGTGGAAATGGCATGGCAAGCCGTTCCACAGGACTACATACAGCATCTCTACGATCGTCTCCATGGGAGAATAGCAGCCTGCATTGCTGCGAAAGGTGGATATTCACTGTACTAGTGCCGACATTGTGCATGCTCTGTTGCCTGTGTCTATGTGCCTGTGGTTCTGTCAGTGTGATCATGTGATGTATCTGACCCCAGGAATGTGTCAATAAAGTTTCCCCTTCCTGGGACAATGAATTCACGGTGTTCTTATTTCAATTTCCAGGAGTGTATATTGCAATGTATCAACGCCACCAGCAGATTTCCACATGCAAGCTGATTCCCTCTGCACGGCCTCTGTTGTCCAGGAGTATAGGCTACTGGATGACTAGTGAAAAGGCCTTGGTTTGGCTAAATATTGAGAAGGATTGCAAGGTATTTGTCCACCAGTGCAATTTTTGTCAGCTCAACAAAATAACTCAGTGCATTCCATTCCGCTTGGTACTCTCACCCCAACAAGTCAACTGTTTGACCACTTTCACATCGACATTATTGGACATTTACCACCATCAGCGGCGTATCAACACTCTTGATAGCGACTGACTCTCTCTCGTTGGCCTGAAGCCTAGTCATTGAATGATGCATCAGAAGCAACTGCAGTCTTTACCTTCTTTTGAGATTGGATTGCCCACTTCATCATTCCCTCTGCATCACTACCGATCAAAGTAAACAATTTGAGTCTTACCTCTTTAAAGTGCTGTCACAATTGCTTGGCATGAACCGAATACGACTGCACCTACTGACCTGCTGTTGAGTGTCTTGTGGAACAGTTCAATCAGCAATTAAAGGCCTCACTCAGATGCCATGCTTCCCTTTTGTCCTAGTAGATCACTGAACAAATTTCAAAGAGAAGACCTCAAAGTAACAAGACCAGAAATAGTCTATGGACAGACACTCCGACTGCCTGGAGAATTCTGTCCTGACATGTCAAACAATATTATTGAAGCCCCTGAGTTTGTTCAACATCTAAGATCATAGATTCCCAAGCTCCATCTAGCTGTTTCAAAATAACGTTTTCGCCAGTGACCAATCATTTTCCATACTTTAAAGTTATTAAATAGGTTTTTGTAACACATGTCACCACTCGAAAATCTCTCTAACCACCATGTGATGGCCTGTACACAATACTGGTGGCATCTCACGACAGAACATTTCAGTGTTAATATTGTCGCAGAGGAAGCTGAGTGGCATCGTGGTGTAGTGATTATGATTCTAAACTGGTGCATGGAGGGTCGTGAGTTAAAAACTCACCTGGGCTGTACAGTTTTAATTTCTGTATTCGGTTCGAGTACATTCTAGAAGTATCCATAAATATCACGAATCATTGTACAGGAATGTTCTGTAACTGTATATGTACTGTATGTAATCTGGCCGGAGGCAGTTCGCTCTGCGCTCTTGTATGTGCAAGTGCTGAATAAACCTTCGTTAAGTGAAGTTAGTGTTCGTCTTTCAGCTAATTACACCTTCTTCTACGTGACAATATCAATGGTTCCTCTGTCACAATGGTCATGGATATCTTAAGCCAGCCTTTTACCGAGCTAATACTCATTTCTACTCCAGAGACAGCATCTAACACCAAGACTCTACCCACATGCTGTCACATAACAGTCACACATCACTACGCAAAATTGTTTCATTTTGCTGCCCTATTTCGTGGTCACTTTGAGACTAGTGAGCATTTTTATTGAGAAGGAAGATTTGCGATTTTTCCGCTGGTAGTTTCGCTCGCGGTGTGGTTTCTAGTTTTTATTTGTCAGCAGAAAGTGGTCAATGCGTCTCATTAGAAGGCGGCGAGCAGTTTGCTCCCTTAGTGAGCCGTGGTAAAAAAAAAAAAATTAAAAAATGCTGTTTTAAAGAGCGCGCCGCAGCGCGTTGTGTGAAGCAGTCGCCCTCCGTTTCTGGCGGTGGCGCCGCTGTGGCAGTCGCAGCTTTGGTGTCTCCCTCTGGTGGGAAAGCGGAAAGGTTGCCTGTTCACGAGCATTTAAGGGGCGATATCTGCTCGGTCGTGGGTCAGTCAAAGTGAGGCTGGGTAAGTCTGGCGTCACCAGTTGCTGGTCTGTCTCTCGTTCGCATTTGTGCGGTAGTTAGTGTCTGTCTGTCGTCGGAGTGCGAGTAGGTCTGTCGTTTGGATCACACTTTAAGACAGAAAATGGGAGTCTTGACACTCCGCCAGTAACAGAACTCAGCTAGTGGTCGCCCGGTCGTGGCTGAGTTCCTGCATCTGAGTCTGCACGTTACGCCGCCAGTCTGCTCGAGTTGCTCGGGCAACGGTCATTGGCGGTTGGATCGGTCGGGCACTGAGACGCGAGATGACATGTCCATGTCCACCTTGAGCGTCGGCGCATGTGAGGTCCCCACGCGAGTCCAGTGGGCCGTGCCGTATGGAAGGGGTAGTGGCTTCGCGGTTGACATGGGAGCAACAGGAGTGAAACCGCGACATCGGTCTGGCCTGGGCAAGCTGCGACGCCGTGAGACGGGAGATCGGCGCGCCTTCCTGCGTCCGTTGAAGCGGCTGGCAACGGACGGTTCGGGAGAGCGTTGGGGGTGCTGCGTCAGGTCTTCGCCAGAAATCGCAGTTTATTAGAAGTTAAGTGACTGGGGATATGTTGTTGCATTTACTTGTTAAGTTCTACTTGTTTTCTTGGTGAGGTCACCAGCCGCTTTGTTTTTGGGTCGTCCCACCATTCTTCTCCGTTTGTCCACAGGCGGGAAGGTGGTTATTTGTGAATTAGGTGGCCCGTTTTTCCCTTGTGGAGTTGGGAAGGGTTAGAGCAATCTGCGCTTCGGGTTGTTCAGTAATTCCCCTGTCAGTCTGCCATACATTAATAGCTGCCTCTGTCATATTTGTCGGATTCGGTGTTAACGAATTTATAGAATTAAGGTGTAAAGACCGAATTCCTGAAATATGTTTTTATCTCGTCTATCACCTTGCGAGGCGGCATATGTGTAATGTAGAGCAAGTTCTACATTTTATGTAAGTCTGAATTTCATGGGTTTTATTTAATCGTTCTTATAAAGTTGCCACCCTTCCACCGTAAGAGTCCTTTTAAAAACAAATTGCACTTTCGGTGGCAAATAATTTCTTCGCGTGAGTGTTTGTACCATTTCCATCCCTCTTACGGGGTGCATAGTTCATGTGTTTGTGTGAGTTGTAAAAATTTTAGTTTAATGTAATCTGGTGTATTGCAGATTTGTGCCTGTATAGTTTTCAGAGGTTGTTGTGAGCGGTCGTGACTACGGCCGTGTTGAAAGGCAGCGGCAAGCTTCTCAGCCCGAAGGCTCATACTGTCAATATTGTTCTTTCTGCCTCTGAACAAAATTGTAACTTGATATTTCGAGTGTGCTCCTCTGCTTATAAATTTTAAATCTGTTTTTGAAAAAGCTTTTAGGAATAAAATTCCCATTTGTCAAAGGTAATTTCATTTTCATCAGTTACTCCCTGGCAACTACTTCCACGCTCACCTAGTGCGATTAAATGCGTTAATGTTCTTGATGAATCGCTAGTAAATAAAGTAAATTCTTCAAGACAAGATTTTTAAAGTAAATTCACGGTTCACTTAGAAATTCACACACATTTGAACATTTGAGCCAGCGCCTACCCTTACCGTTAACAGATACCGCTGTGCCGCCACTGCCGTTCCCAGAGAATAATTGAGGATGACATTTTTCCCTTTCCTTTACGGTTATGAAAGGATGGAATGATCAGCGTGAGGAACTCTGTAGTTTTCGTTCCTGAATTTTTGTGTATCCAGTCGAATGAGCGAAGCCACTGAGCTCGGTGCGAAGTGGTTGACCAATTAGAGGGACACTGTTCTAGGCCAATACCAATATCGTGTTTATTAATGTGCTGTTTTTTGTGAAATAATCGATATTTTCATTCGTCAGATCGGCAACAACATTAAGTCGCCCCCTCCATATGGAGCTTTCTGGAAAGTTGGGAGTTTAGGGTGAAGAGTGAAGTTTCTGGGATTTTCGTTCGTTGGCTACCGTCTGTTGTTGACTGGTGGTCCTTGGCTGAGTTTGGGAAAATGTAGGTGTCGCACCTGCGGCAGTGCGATCCATATTTTGAGCAGCTCGCAACTTACTTATTATGCCACCCAACTTGCTCTGTCTATTTCATTATGATTTTTGACTTTTTATCTCACTAATTTTGAATTCTGAAATCAGATACTGGATTGTAAGGCGTACCCAGGAGAAAATATGGACTCAGATTACAATGTAGTTGTAATGAAAAGTCGGCTCAACAGTTTAGTCAGGAAGAATTAGTACACAAGCAAGTGGGATAGGGAGGTACTAAGGAATAAAGAGATAAGCTTGAAAGTCTCTAAAGGTGTACATACAACAATAAGGAATAGCTCAGTAGGCAGTACAGTTGAAGAGAAGTGGACGTATCTAACAAGGACAATCACAAAACTTTTAATAACTTAACAATTTGTCCATTTTAGTTGGACTATTGAGCTCCGTGGCCGTGGATAATAATATTTTACTACAAAAATACAGGACCAGCCACTTATTTTTTATAATGCGTTTTATTTATGCCAATACGCATTTCGGGTTTGCACCCATCTTCAGCTGGCAAATTACATGTATCTTCAGTTTCTACAGTGGTAAAACATCGACAGCAGTTTGGATGCTGCAGCTGGAATTCTCCAAGAAAAAACAAGGAGAGGAAAATGCCACCTGCAGCATCCAAACTGCTGTCGATGTTTTACCACTGTAGAAACTGAAGATACATGTAATTTGCCAGCTGAAGATGGGTGCAAACCCGAAATGCATATTGGCATAAATAAAACGCATTAAAAAAGTGGCTGCTCGCTGTGTTTTTATAGTAAAATATCATTTTAATAACTTGTCTTATTTCTTAATGGCATTTTCATTTTTCCAACAACCTTGCGCGTTTCGACTTTGCGCCATTCTGAAAGCCAATGTTAAGTGAGTCATATAAAATTGTTCATTAAATATATTGTATCACGTCAACAACCTCGATCACGAGACAAGTGAGTTTTCACTTGAGTTTGGTCCAATGTACCTAATGAACAAATTTATATGAATGACACAATACTGCCTTTGAAAATGATGGAAAGTCAGCAGGCGTAAGGTTGTCGGAAAAATAAGAATGCAGTAAAGACATAAGAAAAGTTATTAAAAGTACATCCAATGGCCGCGTCGTCTCACAGCATATTTCAAGCAAATTGGAGGAATCACAGAAGTTGGAAAGAAAGAAGTAAGTACAAAGAAGATAAGTGCGAAGAAGCCATGGGCAACAGAAGAAATACTTCAGCTGATCGATGAAAGAAGGACGTTCAGGGAAATTCAGGAATACAGAAATACAGGTCACTGAGGAATGAAATAAATAGGAAATGCATTGAACCTCAGACGAAGTAGCTGCATGAAAAATGCGAAGAAATCTGAAAAAAGTGATTGTTGGAAGGACTGACTCAGGGTATAGAAAATTGAAACCACCTTCGGTGAAATTAAAAGCAGGGGTAGTAACAATGAGAGTGCAACTGGAATTTCACTGTTAAATGCAGAGGAGAGAGCGGAAAAGAGTTCACTGAAGGCCTCAGTGAGGCAGTGAGGGGAAGATTTGTGTGATGTGACAGGAGGCAGGAGTGGATTTAGAAGGGATGGGGAATCCAGTATCAAAGTCAGAATTTAAAAGACCTTTGGAAGACTTAAGATAAAATGAGCCAGGAGAGATAGATAACATTCCATCAGAATTTCTAAAATCATTGGGGGAAGTGACAACAAAACGACTACTCACTCTGGTGTGTAGAATGTAGGAAAGATAAACACACCAGAGTGACAATTCTGACGTTTCAATTGATAATGAAAGCAAGACTACTGAAAAATCAAGACAAGTTCATAGGATTTGTTTACCACGACAAAAGTTCGACAATGTCCGATGTTGCAAGGTGTGCGAAATTCTGAGGAAAGCAGGTGAATGCTGTAGGGGGAGACGGTAATAGACAACATGTACAAGTGCCAAGAGGAAATAATAAGAGTGAAAGACCAAGGACTAAGTGCTCAGATTGTGTAGTCTTTCACTCCAACTGTACAATCGAAGAAGCAATGCTGGGTATGAAAGAATGATTCAAGAGTGGACTTAAAATTCAAGGTGAAATTATATCAATGGTACTATTCGCTGATGACTTTGGTAACCACAGTAAAAGTGAAGAACAATTACGTGATCTGCGGAAAGGAATGGTCTAATGAGGACAGAATATGGACTGAGAGTAAATCGAAGAAAGATGAAAGTAATGAGAAGTAGCAGAAATGAGAACAGCGAGAAGCTTAACATCACGATTGATGGTCACGAAGTAGATCAAGTTAAGGAATTCTGCAAACTAGGCAGCAAAATAAGGAAAGACGGACGGAGCAAGGAGGACATCAAAAGCCGACTAGCACTGGCAAAAAGAGCATTTCTGGCCAAGTCCAGCAGTATCAAACATAGGCCTTAATTTGAGGAAGAAGTTCCTGAAAACGTATGTTTGAAGCACAGTATTGTATGGTAGTGGACTTTGGACTGTGGGAAAACCGGAACAGAAGAGTGTCAAGCATTTGGCATGAGATGCTACAGAAGAGTGCTGAAAATTAGGCAGACTGATAAGGTAAGGAATGAAGAGGTTCTGCAATGAGTCGGAGAGGATAGGAATATGTACAAAACACTGACAAGAAAAAGCGACAGGATGATAGGACATCTGTTAAGACATCAAGAGGAAGACAGACTGGAATATATACAGCAAATAATCGAGGACATAAGTTGCAAGTACTACTCTGAGATGAAGAGGTTGACACAGGAGAGGAACTCGTGGCGGGCGGCAAAAACCAATCAGAAGGCTAATGGAAATATATATACAGGGTGGTCAAAAAATATCTGAAACGCTTGTCGTGATGTTGTAGGGCAGATTGTACTGAGACATAAATGTTAAGAAAAAATGCGATACGTTGCGCCGTTTCCGAGTTATTTAGCTTTGAAGTTAGCCAATCAGAACGTCACGCGCAGAAATTAGAGTTTCTGCTAGCCAAACAAAGCACTCGTTGGGCAACACCGCCCCTGGCATGCCGATTGAATGGGAGCGCGCGACGCCCCGACTGGCTAAATTCTATGCTAAATAACTCTCAAACGTAGCAACGTATCGAATTTCTTTCTAAACATTTATGTCTCAGGACAACCTGCCCTGCAACATCCCTACAAGCATTTCACACATTTTCTGACCACCCTGTCTATACAGGGTGAGTCGCGTAAGACGTAACACCCCCATTATTCCGTTGGCGATTGCACTTATTGACAAGCGGTGTTCGGCGAATCGTAGCCGACTGTGGGGCACATACTTTGGTACATGCACAATAATCACAACGTTTATATTGACCGAGATAATGATGCAAATACATGTTATTTAAATGGGACGCTATACTTTTTTGCCATCATTCGAATGCTCTGGAAAAGACGCGTATAGTGATGTAACGCATGTTGCTATTGTGATTCAAACTCTGCTTAAAAGACGCTGGGAAATATTGTACGATTGAAGGTCGAGGCGGTCGGAAGCGGCTGTAGACTAAACACGCCTCGCGCGACCACCAGGCCGAGTTGCCGTGCTCTATGCACCATGCACGGCCTACGCTACGTAGGTATCTTCCTCATCCGCGTCCCATTTAAGCAAAGTTTGAATCACAATAGCAACATGCGTTACATCACTATACGCGTCTCTTCCAGAGCGTTCGAATGATGGTAAAAAAAATATAGCGTCCCATTTAAAAAACATGTACTTGCCTCATTGTCTCGGTCAATATAAACGTTGTGATTATTGTGCATCTACCAACGTATGTGCCCCATAGTCCGCTATGATTCGCCGAAAACCGCATGCCGATACGTGCAATCGCCCCCCGGAATAAAGGGGGTGTTACGTCTTACGCGACTCACCCTGTATATATACTTTGCCCATGCCCAGATGAGATCACGTTGCGTTTTCTTCACAATGTGTTCTATAGAAGTTGGCACCCTACACAGTGCTATCGCCACTTTGCGTAAGATGTATTGAGGTGTTAGAGACCTTGTCTAATTATGAATTTTAGTAAATTGTGTGGATCATAAAGAGCAAATAAAATATATTACACTCAGACTTGAGACGGAGTTATAAATCCCTTAGTTGTACTACAACTTTTCCATGGTTAGGAGATCCACAAATAACAAATATTATCTGCTGTGTACCTTTGAGATTGTTCTCTCTGTGACGGTCTTTTCGTGGTGTACTGTCGCCAAACACAGCTACAGGCAGTTCAGAGTTTAAGAGAGACCGTACACTAAGTTTTAATGTGATTCCACAAAGAAACCGCATGTACCTGGGCGTGCATCCAGGATTCTATAATTTTTCTTCGGATATTGCAGCTGATAATCGAGCCATTATACTGTGGAATAAACATGCATGCCTCAGAGACAACGTTGTCGGCAAAAAGGAAGTCAGTCATAGATAGAACCTCATGCATCTAAGTATAAAATAAAGTTGACGCAGAGTCAGCAAATCCACAGTGTTTACTAATTACGTGGTTGATTATTAAATGGATGACATGCTTCGGAATGTCTGGCAGTGAAGAGACAGAACAATAAATCGTCTGAGAGCGCTGATGTGAATGATATGTTTGCATGATTTATGGAGCTGTGAACCTTCATTTTCTCGAGAAAGTTGTCTGCTAGCTGAATTTCCACAGCTTCCTTGTCCGCTGAATCCCAATAGGAATAGGCTGTGGCCAGTATTTCACTTCTCCGTACTCCTTGGAAAGAGCGGTGAAACTACTATGTTGAGTCACTGCAGGTTTCTTGCGCTCCTGTGTGTTGTTGGTGTCTGACGCACACTTATTGTGGAGTTAACATTGTTTGTTCTATTTACCATACACCATATTGACACGGTGAAATGCGCGATAAGAGCACCTTTTACGTAGATGTTCTTATTCACTAGTGAGGGTTTTTCCGATAGAGAAACTACAATTAGGTGATGATCTTTCATACCAGTCAGTTTCTGTATAACAGGAGGCGTCAGTGTTTGGATACTGCGTAACATCTTGACCTTGCACGTTGTGAATAAGTTACCATTGACATAACCAAATCTACATCACACATCAATTCACGTCCAAGAGCTTGGAAGAGCGTTCATGGAATCACTATAGAGTTTTCGACCGCTCCTCTCCCGATTAGAACGTGGAAGAATGAACGCCTCGGTCTTACCGTGCAAGCTGTGGTATCTCTTATTCTATTACGACATTAATTTTTTCTTGTGTAGGAGTGAATCAGTAAAATATTTTCGCATCTAAGAAGAAAGTTCGTAATCGAAATTTTATGAAAATATGTCGCACCAACGAAAAACACATTAATTTTATGATTGACACCTAGCCACAAATCATATCAGCAACGTGCTTCATTGTTTTCGATGTCCTTCGCCAATCCTTTCTGGTAAGGATCCAGTACAATGTAGCAGAGGGCGGATAAGCGTAGTATAAGCAGTCTCTTTAACTGATTTTTTAGCTTCTACCAAGGGTTCTGTCAATAAAACACAGTACTTCGTTCGTCTTGCTCAAAACAATTTCTGCGTGATTGTCCCATTTCAGTTGTTCGTAATGATACTCGTAGTCCCTAGGTATTTACTCTAATCGACAACCTTTAAATCTGTATTACCTCTGTATTCGCTCTCGCGTAAATGACGGACATGACTGCAGACAGGTACGGAAAGGCACTGAGCGCATCACCGGACGCTGCGAGGGCGCCGCTGTCCCGCCTCTTTTTGTGGTTCGCTCGCCCGCTCTGCTTACCAAGTCAAGGCCGCGCGCTGGAACGTGCGCGGCGGCGAGTGAAAGTCGATGATCGACTGCTAATGGCAGCAAAAAAGCGACTGTCCTTGTGCCCTAGGAGGCGACCCGGTGCAGTGGTAACCAAGGTCTCCCATCCAATATATTAGTGACGTCAGAAAGCGTATGCGAGCGTAATCTGATGGAGTCTCCTGACAAAAAAGTACGCTTGCGATGTGAGTAGACTGGACTAGTAGAACTACACTCTACGATGGTGCCTCGGTAGTCTGCTCTATCAAAAACGACCCGATAGCAGTAAGGAAGACAGCGCACATAGTTTTACACTGGAGAACTACAGAAACTTCCTAATATCGTGTAGGGCCGTGCGAGTACGCAGAAGTGTCGCAACACGACGTGGCATTGCACTGAACTCCCTTCATAGCAATTCGCCTTGACACATGCACTGACTATAACTTTATTATTATACCAGCACCAGACTGTAAGTGATTGTCGCATGGTGTTCGATCGTTAGCCGTCTGCTTCGTGGGCACCCCTCCTACAAACTTACGGCAAAACCCACTCCTTCATCACATTGTGTGTTACCATCACAATTCATTAAAACTTGAATTATTATCTTTTCAGTGAATAATATAAGAGGATTTGATTTCCTGGTACGTTATTAAATCCTGCAGATCATTAATTCTTACCGCACAAGAGCTTTTAGTATGTGTAATCAGTTGACATTGAATATAGGCCTATTCCTCCAATGATATAATTTTTTGTCAATTAATCCTCAATTTTCAAAAAATATTGGGAGGGTAGGCATGACCCCTGTCTCTCTTTCTGTCTGTGTGTGTGTGTGTGTGTGTGTGTGTGTGTGTGTGTGTCCCGCGGTAACGCACATGGATCGAACAAGTCTGAGTGACGAAGAACAAAGTGGCAGACCATCTCTTGCGGCCCTTCGTCTCCAAGTCCAGATCATTACATTCAAGGAGCTAGTGGAAAAAACTAAAAAGATTCTTGGATAAATTTCCAACATCTTGCGTGACATTTTGAGCTTCATAAAGGTCACCGTTGGATGGTTCTGCGAGAAGCTGTGTAAAGCGTGGTACGTGACGGGTTAAACTTATATTCAAAAAGTCCGCTAAACCGAAGCAGCATGGGAAACGTTTCATATATATAACGCCAATGTAGACAACAACATTAGCCACCTTATCACCGTGGACGAACGCAGGTGTGCCACTATGGCTCCGGGATGAAGGAGCAAGAAAATGGTAGAAAAACGTCGCCGCAATAGGCGAAGACCCAACTATTATCAGGCAAGGCGATACTGCTCTTTTGTGACTCCCTTGGTGTGATGGTAACAATCAAGGGCAAACCGTCGCTATACTCCTTACTACTGAAATCTCCTGTTGAGGATACGGGAGGCGGTCAAGACGAAGTGTTGCGAGAAGCTGTGCGTAGGAGGGTACAGGGGTAGCGCCAACGTCCTCGCTCACCCCAGACAGGATGCTGCCACACATATTGCTTCTGGGATCATCAAATTTCGCTTCATTCCCTCTATCCTCCGGGTATTGTTGCTAATGACTTGTTTCTCTTTCTTTGGATGCGGGTAAGGCATTTCAGGAGCGACGACAAGGAGATTTTTCGATGTGGAACCTTTCCAGAACAGCCAAATGCATACTACCACACCCAAGAACCCCGTCTGGACATCCATTTTTGAGAGGAATGTGTCGCATTGAAGGATGACTGTGTAGAGAAGGGGTAGCACCATTCCCATCTTTCTTGGTCGGAAATGAATTTTTCTGAGTTGATAATTAAAACTTTATGAATATCCCTCATTTCCACATCTAAGAGGGGCGTTCAATAAGTAAAGCAACACTTCTTTTCTGAAAGCAGATTGGTTTTAATCATCATTACGGTACACCATATTATTCCCCCACTCTTTTGGTTACGGTATCCTATTTTGTAACATAATCTCTATTCAGTGCGACGGCCTTACGCCACCTTACTGGAAGGGCCTATATGCCTATATGGTACCACTCTGGTGGTCGACGTCGAAGCCAACTTCTTTCTGCATAAATAACTTCTCCATAATCCACCTACTGCTTCACGCTGAGACAATCCGTCATTGAACCAACCTGATGGAAGTCGAAAGTGCGAGATCCAGGCTTTACGGTGGATGAGGAAAAACATTCCGGTGGAGTTTTGTGAGTTCCTCTTGGATGTGCAGCCTTGTGTCAGGTCTTGGGTTGTCATGGAGAAGGAGAACTTCTTTTGTATTTTTGTGGAGATGAACAAACTGAATTCGTGTCTTCCATTTCCTGAGGGTAACACCATACACTTCTGAGTTGATCAAACAGAATAACCCCTTGAGATTCCTAGAAGACCGTCGTCTGAAGGTGCTCCTTTGAGCTTTTCCTTAGAATGAGAAGCAGTGTGCCACCACTCCATGGATTATATGAAGATGGTATCTGTTCTTTCGGACTCCATCGGTGACCTTGTAGCGCTCGAGAATGAAATGATAATTACATCAACACCCTACGCTGTCTACAGGCGTTGATATACATCAAAGGGGACAGTTGAAAATGTGTGCCCCGACCGGACCTCGAACCCTGGATCTACAGCTTACATAGGAATAGTGCGACTGCATGGACTTATCCCATGCACGCTCCTCGTGCGACCCACATTCCCAACTTAATGTCCACACACTACATTCGTAGTGCCCCTGCCCAATACAATCATTACTCGCGAAAGACAGTCTTACCAAGTTCCACAAGAGTTTGGGCAACACGTGTGCGTCCATACAGAAGGAGGTCAATGGCCGGTTAGCCTAACTATATGAAGATAGTATTTGTTCTTTCAGACATTTCCGTACAGTCACACTATCATCTGTGCCTTCGGTGACTCAGATGGATAGAGCTTCTTCCATGTAAGCAGGAGATCCAGGGTTCGAGTCCCGGTCGGCGTACACATTTTCAACTGAACCCGTTGATATATGTCAACGCCTGTCGACAGCGTAGGGTCTTGATTTACATCTACATCTACATCTACATGACTACTCTGCAATTCACATTTAAGTGCTTGGCAGAGGGTTCATCGAACCACAATCATACTATCTCTCTACTATTCCACTCTCTAACAGCGCGCGGGAAAAACGAACACCTAAACCTGTCTGTTCGAGCTCTGATTTCTCTTATTTAATGTTGATGATCATTCCTACTTATGTAGGTTGGGCTCAACAAAATATTTTCGTATTCGGAAGAGAAAGTTGGTGACTGACATTTCGTAAAAAGATCTCACCGCGACGAAAAACGTCTTTGCTGTAATGACTTCCATCCCAATTCGCGTATCATATCTGCCACACTCTCTCCCCTATTATGTGATAATACAAAACGAGCTGCCCTTTTTTTGCACCCTTTCGATGTCCTCCGTCAATCCCACCTGGTAAGGATCCCACACCGCGCAGCAATATTCTAACAGAGGACGAACGAGTGTAGTGTAAGCTGTCTCTTTAGTGGACTTGTTGCATCTTCTAAGTGTCCTGCCAATGAAAAGCAACCTATGGCTCGCCTTCCCCACAATATTATCTACGTGGTCTTTCCAACTGAAATTGTTCATAATTTTAACACAAAGGTACATAGTTGAATTGACAGCCTTGAGAATTGTACTATTTATCGAGTAATCGAATTCCAACGGATTTCTTTTGGAACTTATGTGGATCACCTCACACTTTTCGTTATTTAGCGTCAACTGCCACCTGCCACACCATACAGCAATCCTTTCTAAATCGCTTTGCAACTGATACTGGTCTTCGGATGACCTTACTAGACGGTAAATTACAGCACCATCTGCGAACAACCTAAGAGAACTGCTCAGATTGTCACCCAGGTCATTTATATAGATCAGGAACAGCAGAGGTCCCAGGACGCTTCCCTGGGGAACAACTGATATCACTTCTGTTTTATTCGATGATTTGACGTCTATTACTACATACTGTGACCTTCCTGACAGGAAATCACGGATCCAGTCGCACAACTGAGACGATATCCCATAGGTCCGCAGCTTGATTAGAAGTCGCTTGTGAGGAACGGTGTCAAAAGCTTTCCGGAAATCTAGAAATACGGAATCAACTTGAGATCCCCTGTCGATAGCGGCCATTACTTCGTGCGAATAAAGAGCTAGCTGCGTTGCACAAGAGCGATGTTTTCTGAAGCCATGCTGATTACGTATCAATAGATCGTTCCCTTCGAGGTGATTCATAATGTTTGAATACAGTATATTCTCCAAAACCCTACTGCAAACCGACGTCAATGATATAGGTCTGTAGTTAGATGGATTACTCCTACTACCATTCTTAAACACTCGTGCGACCTGCGCAATTTTCCAATCTGTAGGTACAGATCTATCGGTGAGCGAGTGGTTGTATATGAGTGCTAAATAGGGAGCTATTGTATCAGCGTAATCTGAAAGGAACCTAATCAGTATACAATCTGGACCTGAAGACTTGCCCGTATCAAGCGATTTGAGTTGCTTCGCAACCCCTAAGGTATCTACTTCTAAGAAACTCATGCTAGCAGATATTCGTGTTTCAAATTCTGGAATATTCCATTCGTCTTCCCTGGTGAAGGAATTTCGGAAAACTGCGTTCAATAACTCCGCTTTAGCGGCACAGTCGTCGATAACAGTACCATCGGCACTGCGCAGCGAAGGTATTGACTGCGTCTTGCCGCTTGTGTACTTTACATACGACCAGAATTTCTTCGGATTTTCTACCAAATTTTGAGACAATGTTTCGTTGTGGAACCTATTAAAGGCATCTCGCATCGAAGTCCGTGCCAAATTTTCCGCGTCTGGAAATTTAATTATCATTTCACTCCATGGATTGTCGTTTCGTTACCGTTCGAACTGATGACCTCATCTTTCATCGTCTGTGATGACGTTCGACAAACAATTGTCACGAAGAGCCTCATGACGCACAGGCCATTCCTTACAGATGGTCCTTTGCTGTAAGCCGGTGAGGAACCCAACACACACACACCTTTGAGTATCCCAACTGGTGGACGATTGTGTCAGCACTACCAGCGAAGCAATTCAGCTGTGGAGCTAGGTTCTTGACTGTGATCCGTCGATTACCTAGCATGAGTGTCCGAAAGTTCCAAAATTTCAGTATTCACAGATATGTGCGGCCAGCGGGCTCGCGGCAGATCGGTCATGTTTGCGCTAGCTTGCGATGATGACGGACGTCTTGACCAACGACTCACCGTGCCGTTGCTCATTGCCAGGTCTCCTTAGACATTCTGCTGGCGCCTATGAATACTACGATGCTCTAGTTTTCCGCAAAAAAAAGCACCCTCAATGACAGCTCTCTGACTGAAACGCACCTCCGTTACAGACACCATTTTGAAGGCCATGTATAGCGCCGCCACCTATAGGAGCTTCATGAAACTATAGGAGAAGAAGCGAGAATATTCCAGGATGTCTTACAACAAATTCCGCATCTTTTAAACAGACATTAACCGAGAAAAATTGAGTTGCATTGTTTATTGAACGCCCCTCGTATATTCCGCATACCACTGAGTGCCGTAATCCCCGTTTTGTCTCATGGTAAGTAAGCTGTTTCGGTTTCTATGTTGGTAACGCCACGTAATGCTCTGTATGAAAATCGCTGACTGTGATGTGTGTAGTCTGTGGCTGGTTGGACTAATTGTTGGAATATTCGCTAGTGTAATGTTGGCAGTTGGATATGAAAAGCGCGTAGCGTTGAGCAGTTAGAGGTGAGCCGCCAGCAGTGGTGCATGTCGGGAGAGAGTTGCAAGAGCTTTAAGAGGTCACTATGAGCGGACGATCGGGATGTGTATCCGTCAGGAAAAGGAAATTTGTAAAACTGGTTGTCAATGACTTTTGAACACTATTAACTTGAATACATTGTTTGTTCCCTATCAAAATCTTTCATTTGCTAACTATGCCTGTCAGTAGTTAATGTCTTCAGTAGTTAAAATCTTTTATTTAACTGGCAACGTTGGCGCTCGCTGGCATTTAGTCGTATGTCCCATGTTGATTTCTGAGGTTATTTCGCTCTGTGTAGCTCGTCTATTAGCACTGGTATTTTGCTACGCAGACGCCGCTGCTCTCGGTCGTTAAATGAAGGCCGCGGACAACTGTGTCGTCCATGGTGAGAGGTGATGCCTGCAATTTAGTATTCTCGACACATTCAGGACATTGTGGATCTCGGAAATTGAATTCTCTGTTGATTTCGGAAATGAAATGTCCTATCGCCTTGCTCCAACTACCATTCCAAGTACAAAATCTGTTAAATTCCGCCGTGCGGTCATAATCACGTCGGAAATGTTTTCACATGAATCGCTTGAGTACAAATGACAGCTCCGCTAATGCACTGCCCTTTTACATCATCAGTACGTGATACTACCGCCATCTGTGCGTATCGCTATCCCAATGACTTTTTGTCATCCCATTGTATAGTGGATAGTGGGTGTGATACATACGCAGAGGTGAAAAAATAGTTTCAGGGTAGGAACAGAAGAAGCAGGACCTCACACAATGCTAAAAAACTTATAAAGTTTATGGACGAGGCCACTAGAGACTGGGCTGGAGAAAAATGGAAAAGGATATCTTCTGTGTTTTTTCAAAGGAATCATGCCGAAATTCGCTTTAAGCGATTACAAAAACCAAAGAAAACCTAATTCTGGATTGCTAAACGGGGACTCAATAATCATCCTACCGAATACGAGTCTATTGTCAAACTACTGCGCCACCTCGTGACAGTATCAGATATTATCGATATGCTGACGCCGATAAACTACTGAATGACTGTTAATCGCACGTCGATAATACGTCCAAGCTTCTAAGGCATGCGGAAGGACGACGGTTCAATCCCGCGTCCGGCCATCCTGATTTAGGTTTGCCGTGATTTCCGTAAATCGCTCCAGGCAAATGCCGGTATGGTTCCTTTGAAAGGTCGCGGCCGACTTCCTTCCCCATCCTTCCTTAATCCTATGAGACCGATACCTTGCTGTTTGGTCTCTTCTCCCAAACACCCAACCAACCTTCTAAGGCATGCGACTGACACAAAGAAAGTATCGAAATGCGTGAGAAATGTGACGGCGGAATTTTCCACCACGCTGTCATTTCTTTTTCTACTGTGCCAGAAGACCGCCTAGAAAGAGGGACATACTTCGCGCTTGATTGGACTTCCATAGTGATGGAAAGCTGCCGGGTCGGCTCCGCTTCAGCGCCTAGTACCGCCAGAATCCAATTTCAGTCTACATCGTGTGGGCGTGTTCTGCTGTCGACCACATATCGTGTCCAGCAAGGCCTTCCTGAGCGCCCGGAGATAGCGACAAGATCCAGTCGCGTGTTTCGCCTCCAGGTCGCGTATTTCATCGGCAAAAACCGTTTGTCTGACGTGTCTGATGGCTACCTGGCCACTTTCATTATCGAAGACGCGCCACAAGCCCGCACAAGAAGAACTCTTGTCCATTGCTTGTGCTGTGTTAATTTAGACTTCTTATTTGCATTCTGTGGGTTGCAGTGACCATATATCGTTCCATTTTATGCCATAAGGGGACAAGATCATGTGCTCCGTATTACGTACACAATACTACGAAAAAGGTACAATACCGAGAATGAACACACTCTACACCTGTTCTGAATTCTGCTGCGGTTGGAATATTCATCTGAAACGTCTGTCGGAAATACGTAGCATACTGAAGGACTCAGAATAATAACTTAAAATTTTCTTTTGTTTATTATTTTTTGAGTCACTAAACTGACTTATTCCGATGCTGACATACGACAGAATTGCCCCGATCAATGCAGAAATATTGGGACTGGATGTAACACATATTTTATGTAGCATCTTCAACGTTTTACGTGACGATGTGCTTAAATTATAAGAGCATCAGCTCAGTCATAAAAGAAGTCGAAAAGATTTCAGTTTGATTTGTGTCACTTGACGATCACACGTTAGCCCATTCTCAGCTCACTCTCTATCAGAACTGTTACCAGAAGAGGGTTAAGAAGTAATCATGTACCTAGAAAAATTCAATACACAACATTTTGCATATGAACACATTGTCAAGAAATGTTTCACCCGACTATAAATTTACTTTTGGACAATGTTGTCACTTCTGCCGATAACAGACAACGCAGCAGCTTAAAATCTGGTCTCGCGAATGAAAACAGGAAAGATAATTAATATCACACAAGAGAAATTCAGGAAGAACCATCACAATATCTAGTGGAGTGATGCATATGACTCATTAGTTGTCAATTGCACATCGTACAAATCTTTGCATGAACATAACTCCCCTTTAGTAACAAAAATAAATGAGAACAGTAGTAAAAAATTAAGTCTTCTGAGCATAAAATTAACAGCGTACGAGAGATTGTAACTGACGAAGTTTGGAAATATGTGAGATAGCAAAAGTATTTACGTGGTAAAGAAAACGACATATATGCATATGTGGTTACATGGGACCAAGCGAGCCACAGCTACTTGGTCACATAAACTGTGAGTACATCACTTAAGGAACGTTGATCAAGAGATTTATAAACGAGAACATTTATAAAACACTAAAAAATATAAAAAAGAGAGTAGAATAATACAAAAATTATAGAGAAAAGTTCTCAGAATTGCGAGGGATTCTTGCACAGAATATGAATGTGGGGCAAGGAAACCCCTGAATTTGGATTTTAATACCTGGAGTTTCACTCTTTTTTTTCAGTTCACCTAAAAGCCGGTTGAAAAGAAAACCTGCTGAGTTCTGCCCACTCTTCAATACAATGTTTAAGGAAGTGTTATGTAACTGCAAACCGATTTTCATTCTACTGTTCTCTGAATGGATGCTACTATTTTTTTCTGACTGAGTTAATGTTGTTGAAGAAAAAAACTAGTGGAATATATGCACAGGGACGGCCGAAGTAGATTTCCAAGAAACATGAACGTCGCCCCACTCGACGTTTGCGAGCTGATACGCCAGATCATTGTGACCCACCATTTCTGAGCTAAGAATATTCTTCGTTAGTGCATAAAGTTGCCGCAAAATATAACATTACACGAGATAATACACTCCTGGAAATTGAAATAAGAACACCGTGAATTCATTGTCCCAGGAAGGGGAAACTTTATTGACACATTCCTGGGGTCAGATACATCACATGATCACGCTGACAGAACCACAGGCACATAGACACAGGCAACAGAGCATGCACAATGTCGGCACTACTACAGTGTATATCCACCTTTCGCAGCAATGCAGGCTGCTATTCTCCCATGGAGACGATCGTAGAGATGCTGGATGTAGTCCTGTGGAACGGCTTGCCATGCCATTTCCACCTGGCGCCTCAGTTGGACCAGCGTTCGTGCTGGACGTGCAGACCGCGTGAGACGACGCTTCATCCAGTTCCAAACATGCTCAATGGGGGACAGATCCGGAGATCTTGCTGGCCAGGGTAGTTGACTTACACCTTCTAGAGCACGTTGGGTGGCACGGGATACATGCGGACGTGCATTGTCCTGTTGGAACAGCAAGTTCCCTTGCCGGTCTAGGAATGGTAGAACGATGGGTTCGATGACGGTTTGGATGTACCGTGCACTATTCAGTGTCCCCTCGACGATCACCAGAGGTGTACGGCCAGTGTAGGAGATCGCTCCCCACACCATGATGCCGGGTGTTGGCCCTGTGTGCCTCGGTCGTATGCAGTCCTGATTGTGGCGCTCACCTGCACGGCGCCAAACACGCATACGACCATCATTGGCTCCAAGGCAGAAGCGACTCTCATCGCTGAAGACGACACGTCTCCATTCGTCCCTCCATTCACGCCTGTCGCGACACCACTGGAGGCGGGCTGCACGATGTTGGGGCGTGAGCGGAAGACGGCCTAACGGTGTGCGGGACCGTAGCCCAGCTTCATGGAGACGGTTGCGAATGGTCCTCGCCGATACCCTAGGAGCAGCAGTGTCCCTAATTTGCTGGGAAGTGGCGGTGCGGTCCCCTACGGCACTGCATAGGATCCCACGGTCTTGGCGTGCATCCGTGCGTCGCTGCGGTCCGGTCCCAGGTCGACGGGGACGTGCACCTTCCGCCGACCACTGGCGACAACATCGATGTACTGTGGAGACCTCACGCCCCACGTGTTGAGCAATTCGGCGGTACGTCCAGCCGGCCTCCCGCATGCCCACTATACGCCCTCGCTCAAAGTCCGTCAACTGCACATACGGTTCATGTCCACGCTGTCGCGGCATGCTACTAGTGTTAAAGACTGCGATGGAGCTCCGCATGCCACGGCAAACTGGCTGACACTGACGGCGGCGGTGCACAAATGCTGCGCAGCTAGCGCCATTCGACGGCCAACACCGCGGTTCCTGGTGTGTCCGCTGTGCCGTGCGTGTGATCATTGCTTGTACAGCCCTCTCGCAGTGTCCGTAGCAAGTATGGTGGGTCTGACACACCGGTGTCAATGTGTTCTTTTTTCCATTTCCAGGAGTGTATATATAGTAAGGAAAGTGGACAGATAACCAATACTGTATAGTCCAGCTACAGGCATGATTGTAAATTTCAGTGTCTCAGTGACAAGTGTAAGCAGTCGTATGGTGCTTAATTAGTGCGGGACATGACTGAAGTGTCTGGGTGAGTGTCTGAAAAATGATTTCTTGAAAGTTGGACAATCGTCATTAGATTCTTGTTTACCCTTCACCCTTGCTTTTGAACAAACAATGACGTCAGCTGCGGCATTGGGGGATCATTTGATCATACTTGAGACCAGCAGATACCACCTAACCCTACGGCCTCTTGCTGCAACAGTTCAAACAGGCCACACGCAGATGTCTGTTCTTAGGGTGTAGCAGGAAAACGAGTTCCCACTAAGTTACACCCTCGTCTTAATTGTTTTATAGCTCACCTGTGCGAGAATGGTTAATTTCGGACGGCCAAGAGTAACTCTTTCACAAGAAAGACAACGAAGTCGGCAGTTATGCACATTGGATGAAAGTGAATGACGTATGTCGTACTGAGAACAGTTTGGACAGGGAGCAGGGTTTGGCAAGTTGGTTTCCGATGACTTTCTGGTTAATGGAATTTCATCATATTCCATAAAAACTTTAAATTTGGATGTGGCAGTTAACAGCGCCCCTCTCCGTTTGCTGATTGAAACAGTTTCGTAGCCGACGTTTCTCAATTTGTAAAGTTATTGACAGTTAAGGTCACCACTGTTCAGGTCGCTCCACAGTTAGTTGACCAGTTACAGTAATGATTGCACAGTAGCCGGCGGCCTGTTGTGTATTAATGTACGTAATAAAGATACCACAGTCTGAGCAAAGTTGTTAGAGGTCCAGTCACAAAACGCTAGTAATATTCATGGTTTGGACTTATTCTCAAGGCTGGGACTGGAAATGCATGACTCAGTCAATGGCACGAAGAATACAGAACTGCACTCACCTTCAGGAATTCATAAGCACCACGCCTGCAGATGGTCGTCGTCCAGTGGAAAATATCAGCGCTAGATTCCACAGGATTTTGTTGTCTCTCGCCAAGCTGGTCAACCATGGTGATCCTTCGAAAATCAGGCAACAGCGCAAGTTCAAACTATACGAAAAAGTATTTGCCTCCATATGTCACTGGGCGACGTGATGGTGGGTGCCAATGCGAACCACCAAACTGTTGTGTCACCACTTCATGCTTGTAGCTCAGACAGACAGTCAGGCCAGTGACAGGGAGCAACTCAATGAGTTACGTCTCCAACAGAGTTTGGTATCACGCCACAAAAATGCTGCCACGCTTTCTTTTTCGTATTCGCTCCATTCTTATCTCCAACTGGGCCAGCCATTGCACTCTCAGCCAGGCTCTTCCAGACCTTAGGACCGTATTATCTTAGCCGGAGAGGGATACTGAGTTCATCGCTGTTCCGATGGATGTCAACATCGCTGATCCCACGGCATCTCATCCCATCTACGTACCCACCGCGATTGTTCACAACATCTGTATGGCTCCACCATCTCTCTCCTGGGATGTGAATGGATGCTGTATTCTGGGGCTTATGCCTTCCTGCGAAAAAGTCGTCTCCGTGGTTTCCCACCCGACAGACGTCGGCAGCATAATAACAACATATGTAAGAAAGCAGCTATCAGTCGTGAATGATCTGAATTTATTAAAGATAGACAATAGAACAAACATGGTCAGTGCATAAATTACCCGCTGTGGTTACATCAAACTTGTGCTTAAACACACATGTCTTTAAAATGTGAATACATAGTCACACATATAAACTTTTTGAAAAAAAAAAGAAGCAGCATATCTGACAGTATACGAACCTGAGTTCATGATCTTTTGTATTTCCAACGGTGGTTGCACACGGCAGTCCTATGAATTCCAGCATAAATATTAAAAACATATCAGACTTGCAGAAGGTGCTATTTGGACAGGCCGCGCTATCTGCACAACTGGCGGGGCGAGAGTTGCTGCACATACGGCTTCGAGCTAGCAGTTCCACATGTGGTGAATGTTTGCTAATACTGCTATTTTAGTTACATAGCTAATTTAGAAAAACTGACTTTTTTGGGGTACTACACAGCACTCTGTGAATGCTGCCACAACAACTCTCAGTATCAGTAGCACAGAGAATATGAAAACGACACACGAACTGCCACAGTTAACCAAAATATGACAGTTTGTTAGAACTTAAAGGACGACCATGTTTAAAAATCATTACCTTTACGGAGAGAATTGATACAGTTAATATTAACGTGAGGACAAGTTTTGTGTACAGTTTGCATTCTGTGCTGACAACATTCATTGTCTATATAGGATGATAGTATCTGTTCCCGAACGAACAGATACCATTGATGACCGTGCAGCTTCTCTAGAATGAAATGATAATTAAATCGACACCCTAGCTGCAAACAGGCGTTGATATACATCATTGGGGACATGCTGAAAATGTGTGCACCGACCGGGACTCGAACCCGGGATCTCCTGCTTACATGGCAGACGCTCTATCCATCTGAGCCACCGAGCGGACAGAAGATAATGCGCCTACAGGAACTTTCCCTTGCACGCTCCCCGTGATACCCACATTCCCAACATGTCCACACCACTACATTCGTAGTGGATAGAGTGACTGCCCTGTAAGCAGGAGACCCCGGGTTCGAGTACCGGGCGGAGCACACATTTTCAACATGTCCCCACTGAGGTATATCAACGCCTGTTTGCAGCTAGGGTGTCGATTTAATTATCATTTGAACGTTCATGTGCTGGAGACAGAAGAGCTACTTCACCAGCACGGCCCCAAGTACAGTAGAAACACTTAGTTCCACTGAGGACGCTTCAATAAACTGAGCCGAAACACTTATTCAGTAGTACACATATGTAATCTAAAAAGTCATTAATAAGTTTATTTACTGTTAGTATATCGCCTCCATACGAAACTAAGAAGCTAAATTATATTTTCAAAGCAAGAACTTTCAAGATAATTATTTACGTTTAATGACCCACTTTCAGATTTTTTTTATTTTTCAGGAAGATGGAAGTAAGCTGCTATTACCCACCGCTAGGGAAAATATTAGTACATACTTCTAGAGGTTTCCAGTTCACTCGCAATTTATTGTTGCATCAGTGTATAGGGAGTAAAAGAAATTATTAAATTTACAGATCAATAGCACAAGCGGTTCTGAGGTACCAGATATCGACCCATACTGTAACACCCGTGTTAGTACATGCACCGACTCTAGCGACTAATCGATTGTACAGGTGGCGAACACACTACTGGGAAACGTTAAGCGGCGCCTGCTCGACCTCTAACGTCTTGTTGATTGACGAGTCGGACATGTCACTTCTCGTCCCATCAGTCCCACACGTGTTCGATTGGAGACAAGTCCCGAAATCTTAGTAGCCATGGAAATTGCTACACGTCTTGCAAAGCACGTTATGTTTCACAGGCAATGTGTGGGCGAGCACTATCCTGTAAGAACAACAGAAAGTGCAGAGATGCGTTCTGTGTTCGAAGTTGGATCCACCAGCGCGGAAGAGCACGTCATGGGAGCCTTCTGCGACACATGCACAGACACAGACATAGATAAACCGGAGCAAACGTGCTGCAACTGTACAGTATGCGGTTGAGGGTGTCTGGTTGCATTCGAGTGCAGTGCTATACTACGACGTTCGACCAGAAAAAGAGTGCATTAGCGATAGGTGTTGGCAGGTGTATTACATTTACAAGCAATTTTGGAACACTGGACGGTAAGTGATGTCGTGACCGCATGGACAGAAGTGGCATAAAAAATCAATAAAATAACGGAAAATACGTATATATTGAGGGAAAATACGCCAGAATTCGGGGAAATTGAGGGAGTACTTGCATGTCTTCTGATTGGTGCAGAACAATTCTTTTACATGGGAACGAGTACACGACAGCAGTAGGAATACGGGAAAACGGCGAGATGGAAGCACCGTGTACCGGGAATACACTCATTTATTTTTCGTCGAGGAAACATTATGCTGTTTGTCTACTGAGGTGATAGTGACATGCACGAGTTGGCTGCTGTCTTTGATGCTGGAGTAAAGAGAACCATCTGCTCCTAAACATACATGCATACGTATTAAAGGATGACAGAGAGTAGATGGAGTGATCGGTTGAGATGGGCTTCTAACGAGGTAGGATTTAATGGTAGACTGATGATGCATTCTAGAGAGAGAGTGACGAACATGTCGCTGTAGGTCATTTGACCATTCTTTCCGTTGTTCTGTCGTGAAGCATCAGTTGTGTGACATAACTTGCGTTCGACACGCATATAGTTGCGTGTTCTTTGTGTGGCTTAGAGCACTGTCTACTTGCGATCACTAACAGCAAACCTCAGAGGACTTCCATCCTATTTCGACACATTCCTGTAGACGAACGAAGATTTATGCGACGTACTCCATTCCACTGCCGCATCTTGGGCATAAAATAGAGTCTTCAGTTTCATAACTACAGTGATTCTAAGTTATCGAAAGGTGTTTGTGAGCTACTACAATCCCCGTGTATACATCTGCTTGACAGATATTCTGTTTACAGAATTAGTGGCGCTGCTAAGCGTTTGTCTCTTTCTTTGTAAGAGGCATCTCCGTTACTATCATTTTATGTAGGACTGATGAGAGCATAGTATAATTTCTCAACCGTCATCGGATGTGAATAGCGGGCGCTATACACGTCTGGAAATCTATATTGTATAAGTATCACAAGGAATCGATGTTTTAAGGACGTAGTTTTTCATTTTGCATTTTATCAACGTAGTTTATTGTACAGAAACCTGCAAAGAGAATGTATGTCATGCGCTTGAAATATATTTCTTACATTGGGATAGTAACAGAATTGCATTCCATACGGCTAATGGGTCGGAAATCACAACGATCTAGCATTATAGCGTGTTTTAAGTGCAGAACATTGTAGCCTTAGGAGAGCCTGTTTTATGTTCTCTCTTGCCAGTGCCTTGAGCAGCCGCTGGTGAAGTATCAGTGCAGCAGCGAATCGCATATTTAGCTTTCATGTTTTGTAGTTCGATCTCAGTTTCTTTCCGAGTGTTTGTGCGCTTACATATTTAATTACATAAAATCCCTGCGTATTCTCGTATTTGAGAGGAGTAATATTGCTTATTGATAGCCGTAGAGTATAAATTTGCGGAGTCGTTAGATATTAGCAGGAGGATGGATAGGGTGTGTGTGTGTGTGTGTGTGTGTGTGTGTGTGTGTGTGCTGTGCTGTGTGCGGGCGCAGAAGGAACTGGCCGCGGTTCGCGAGCAACTGAGCGTACTGTTAGCCACGGTCAGCCGCCTTCAGGCTGCTACCTCGAGGTGCAGCGACGGTGTAGGGTCGGGCGCGTCGCTTGAGACACTCCAGGTGTCGCTTGCTGCGTCCGCTGACTCAGCCGCCGAGGCACCTTCTAGTGTACCCGGCGCGTTAGGGCCGCTCTCACCTCAGGGTGAGTGGCGGACTGCAACGCGTTCGCGTCGCTCGAGGCGGAGGGCCAATGTGGAGGCTGGCCGGCTGTCCTCGCCCGTTCATCCTGTCAGTGGGCAGGTGGCCACTCCTTCAGCAGGGCCTGAGCAGGCACACGGGGGCAAAGGCTTGCTGGTTATTGGGAGCTCCAACGATAGGCGGGTGATGGAGTCCCTTAGGGAAATAGCGTACAGGGCTGGAAAGAAATCCAACGTGCACTAGGTTTGTCTGCCGGGAATCCTCATCCAGAATGTAGAGGCGGCCTTGCCTGCGGCTATCGAGCGTACGGGGTGCAGTCGTCTGCAAGTAGTTGCTCACGTCGGTACCAATGATGCCTGTCGCTTTGGCTATGAGGCGATCCTCAGTTCGTACAGGCAGCTGACGGATTTGGTGAAGACCGCTGGCCTCGAACGCGGGGTGCAAGCAGAGCTCTTTATTTGCAGCATCGTTCCCAGAGTGGATCGGGGTCCTTTTGTTTGGAGCCGAGTGGAGGGTCTGAACCAGAGGCTTCGTCGACTCTGTGACGGTCTTGGCTGCAGATTTCTAGACTTGCGCTGTTTGGTGGGGAATTGCTGGACGCCCCTAGATAGGTCAGGGGTGAACTACACAAAGGAAGCGGCTACTCGGGTAGCAGAGTACTTGTGGCGTGCACATGGGGGTTTTTTAGGATTAGGCAGTAGTGCGAGGTGTCCTGATGAGCACTCACCAGTCGACGTGCAGGCAGGGAAATCAGGACGCGATCAGTGTAAAGACACTTCAGCTATCAAAATATTAGCAGTAAATTTTCAGTGTGTTCGGAATAAAGTTCCTGAATTTACTGCCCACCAGGAAGTGTATGGCGCGCAAATTATTCTCGGGACTGAGACCTGGCTGAACCCTGAGATAGGAGGTTCTGAAATATTTAGTGAGTGTTGGAGCGTCTATCGGAAAGACAGATTAGACACTGTAGGAGGTGGTGTCTTCATTGCAGTTGACAAAAATATTGTGTCTACTGAGGTCGAAGTAGAGTGTGATTGTGAAGTTATCTGGACACATTTAACAGGGATAGGGGAAATAAAGTTCATTGTGGGGTGCTATTACCGGCCACCAGGTTCCACCGTGGGTTCTAGAATCATTAAAAGGGAGTCTACATTCTGTATCGCAGAAGTACCCGGATCTTGCTACACTCCTGGAAATAGTGTGTCAGACCCACCATACTTGCTCCGGACACATCGAGAGGGCTGTTCAAGCAATGATCACACGCACGGCACAGCGGACACACCAGGAACCGCGGTGTTGGCCGTCGAATGGCGCTAACTGCGCAGCATTTGTGCACCGCCGCCGTCAGTGTCAGCCAGTTTGCCGTGGCATACGGAGCTCCATCGCAGTCTTTAACACTGGTAGCATGCCGCGACAGCGTGGACGTGAACCGTATGTGCAGTTGACGGACTTTGTGCGAGGGCGTATAGTGGGCATGTGGGAGGCCGGGTGGACGTACCGCCCAATTGCTCAACACGTGGGGCGTGAGGTCTCCATAGTACATCGATGTTGTCGCCAGTGATCGGCGGAAGGTGCACGTGCCCGTCGACCTGGGACCGGACCGCAGCGACGCACGGATGCACGCCAAGACCGTAGGATCCTACGCAGTGCCGTAGGGGACCGCACCGCCACTTCCCAGCAAATTAGGGACACTGTTGCTCCTGGGGTATCGGCGAGGACCATTCGCAACCGTCTCCATGAAGCTGGGCTACGGTCCCGCACACCGTTAGGCCGTCTTCCGCTCACACCCCAACATCGTGCAGCCCGCCTCCAGTGATGTCGCGACAGGCGTGAATGGAGGGACGAATGGAGACGTGTCGTCTTCAGCGATGAGAGTCGCTTCTGCCTTGGTGCCAATGATGGTCGTATGCGTGTTTGGCGCCGTGCAGGTGAGCGCCACAATCAGGACTGCATACGACCGAGGCACACAGGGCCAACACCCGGCATCATGGTGTGGGGAGCGATCTCCTACACTGGCCGTACACCTCTGGTGATCGTCGAGGGGACACTGAATAGTGCACGGTACATCCAAACCGTCATCGAACCCATCGTTCTACCATTCCTAGACCGACAAGGGAACTTGCTGTTCCAACAGGACAATGCACGTCCGCATGTATCCCGTGCCACCCAACGTGCTCTAGAAGGTGTAAGTCAACTACCCTGGCCAGCAAGATCTCCGGATCTGTCCCCCATTGAGCATGTTTGGGACTGGATGAAGCGTCGTCTCACGCGGTCTGCACGTCCAGCACGAACTCTGGTTCAACTGAGGCGCCAGGTGGAAATGGCATGGCAAGCCGTTCCACAGGACTACATCCAGCATCTCTACGATCGTCTCCATGGGAGAATAGCAACCTGCATTGCTGCGAAAGGTGGATATACACTGTACTAGTGCCGACATTGTGCATGCTCTGTTGCCTGTGTCTATGTGCCTGTGGTTCTGTCAGTGTGATCATGTGATGTATCTGACCCCAGGAATGTGTCAATAAAGTTTCCCCTTCCTGGGACAATGAATTCACGGTGTTCTTATTTCAATTTCCAGGAGTGTATATTAGTCGGAGGCGACTTCAACCTACCTAGTATAGACTGGGATGTCTATGGATTCATTACAGCTGGTACAGACAAGCCGTCGTGTGAATTACTTTTGAAAACATTATCCTAAAACTGTCTTGAGCAGCTAAATCGACAGCCAACGCGTAATGGAAATATTTTAGATCTGGTAGCCACGAACAGATCAGACCTCATCGACGGTGTCAGTGTTGAGACAGGGATTAGTGATCATGATGTTGTCATTACGACTAAAGTTACGAAAGTTAAAAAGTCGGTCAAGAAGTCTAGGAGAGTATTCTTACTAGAAAGAGCAGATAAGCAGTTGTTAGCATCCCACTTAGTAAATGAATCGACTTCACTTGCTTCCGGTACGATGGGCGTGGAAGAGTTATGGTCAAATTTTAAGCACATTGTAAATCACACATTGGACAAGTATGTGCAGAAAAAGTGGGTTAAGGACGGGAAACACCCACCGTGGTTTAACAGCGCAATTCGGAGAATGCTCAGGAAGCAAAGGCAGTTGCACTCGCGGTACAAGAAAGATCGGGAGAATGAGGACAGGCAAGAGTTAATAGAGGTTCGTGCTGCTGTAAAAAGAGCGATGCGCGAAGAATTCAACCATCACCACCGTCATACCTTAGCAAAAGATCTTACTGAAAACCCAAGGAAATTCTGGTCTTAAGTAAAATTGGTAAGCTCGTCGAAGGCTTCCATCCAGTCACACACCGATCAGTGTGGCCTGGCAACGGAAGACGGCAAAACGAAAGCTGAAATTTTAAATTTAGTTATTGAGAAATCTTTCACGCAGGAGGATCGCACAAACATACAGCCGATTGAGTCTCGTACAGATTCCCGTATGGAGGACATAGTGATAAACATCCCTGGGGTTGTGAAGCAGCTGAATGGGTTGAAAATAAATAAATCGCCAAGTCCTGATGGGATTTCATTTCAGTTTTACAGAGAGTACTCTACTGCATTGGCTCCTTACTTAGCTTGCATTTATCGCGAATCTCTTGCCCAACGTATACTCCCGAGTGACAGGAAAAAAGCGCAGGTGACGCCTGTATATAAGAAGGGTAGAAGGACGGATCCTCAGAATTACAGACCAATATCCTTAACGTCGGTTTGTTGCAGGATTCTCGAACATATTCTCAGTTCGACAGAGAAGTTGCTGTCCATGCATCAGCACGGCTTTAGAAAGCATCGCTCCTGCGAAACGCAATTCGCCCTTTTTTCACATGATATCTTGCGAACCATGGATGAAGGGTATCAGACGGATGCCATATTCCTTGACTTCCGGAAAGCGTTTGACTCGGTGCCCCACTGCAGACTCCTAACCAAGGTACGAGCTTATGGGTTTGGTTCCCAAGTATGTGAGTGGCTCGAAGACTTCTTAAGTAATAGAACCAAGTACGTTGTCCTCGATGGTGAGTGTTCATCCGAAGTGAGGGTATCGTCTGGAGTGCCCCACGGAAGTGTGGTAGATCCACTGTTGTTTTCTATCTACATAAATGATCTTTTGGATAGGGTGGATAGCAATGTGCGGCTGTTTGCTGATGATGCTGTGGTGTACGGGAAGGTGTCGTCGTTGACTGACTGTAGGAGGATACAAACTGACTTGGACAGGATTTGTGATTGGTGTAAAGAATGGCAGCTAACTCTACATATAGATAAATGTAAATTAATGCGGATGAATAGGAAAAAGAATCCTGTAATGTTTGAATACTCCATTAGTAGTGTAGCGCTTGACACAGTCACGTCGATTAAATATTTGGGCGTAAAATTGCAGAGCGATATGAAGTGGGACAAGCATGTAATGGCAGTTGTGGGGAAGGCTGATAGTCGTCTTCGGTTCTTTGGTAGAATTTTGGGAACATGTTGTTCATCTGTAAAGGAGACCACTTATAAAACACTAACACGACCTATTCTTGAGTACTGCTAGAGCGTTTGGGATCCCTATCAGGTCGGATTGAGGGAGGACATAGAAGCAATTCAGAGGTGGGCTCCTAGATTTGTTACTGGTATGTTTGATCATCATGCGAGTGTTACGGAAATGCTTCAGGAACTTGGGTGGGAGCCTCTAGAGGAAAGGAGGCGTTCTTTTCGTGAATCGCTACTGAGGAAATTTAGAGAACCAGCATTTGAGGCTGACTCTAGTACAATTTTACTGCCGCCAACTTACATTTCGCGCAAACACCACAAAGATAAGATAAGAGAGATTAGGGCTCGTACAGAGGCATATAGGCAGTCATTTTTGCCTCGTTCTGTTTGGGAGTGGAACAGGGAGAGATGATGCTAGTTGTGGTACGAGGTACCCTCCGCCACGCACCGTATGGTGGATTGCGGAGTATGTATGTGGATGTAGAGGTCTTCTTGGTAATGACTACAACCACCAGAACAATACGTTAGAATTGACAGCACAGTTGATTTACTTAAAACACAACAAACTTCGTCCGCCTGGAGCTCCATCATATATAAAAACCACCAGTTTCTTGTACTTAATCATCTGTTATATTATCACAACAGTTTCATCTCTACTGTACATCGATACGGGGTGCTAACTTTCTCGACATTCGCGAATCTGCATAAATCTTGTGCTCTTGCATGGTGCGGGACAGCAGTTACAGCCTCGGTTCACACTGTTCCTACACGGTATGTAGCGGTCTACTTCTGGTCAGCTGCAGGGAGCCTTGGTCAAAGACAATGCGAGATCTTCCGGTCTCTAACTTTATCCTAAGAATGCTAGAATGCCCTGTGACTCCCATCCACATAGAGAAAGATTGTAAGTTATGCAGTATGATCGACGTGCTAGACATTTGTAGGTCGCTATGTGGTATACTTTGGTGTATATGTTCGAAAATTAACAATAAATGAATATACTGCACAGTCATCTACTTACATTCGTGTGGTACTAGCAAAGCAGTGGAAGGGTGTTTAACGCTGATAACAGAAATTGGGAAGCATGCTGCCGTATCATTGGTCGGTGTTGAAATTACGATAAAATTGATCGCAATATCAACTATGATGCTTATTATTACAGTACATCAACGGTGTCATTTGCATCCCAACAGTCCACTGGTGTGCTGTTGATTACCACATAATGATTGACTGACATCACTTGCTTGAGATAGAGAAAGAGTTTTGGTGGGGAAGGCAACACCTTCCGGGGATAGATCCAGAATGAGATTTTCACTCTGCAGCGGAGTGTGCGCTGATATGAAACTTCCTGGCACATTAAAACTGTGTGCCCGACCGAGACTCGAACTTGGGACCTTTGCCTTTCGCTGGCAAGTGCTGTACCAACTTTTTTTTTTTCGGGTTCGAGGGTCGAAGGATCAGGAAGAGGATGTAGTGGGTTTGTCGAAGTTTTATTTATTTATTTCTTTATTTTAATTTATTTATTTATTTTTTTTCATGACAAAGGAAGATCCTACAGCTGCCGTAGCCGAGCGTCCGAGTCGTCTTCTCGTCTGTTGGGAGGGGTTCCCCCCTATTCCGTGCGTAGAGGATCAATATGCTCCAGGATTCTTCATTTTCAGCGTCTCATACCCGGAACGCCCCAGTGAGCAGGAGGATCCGCAAATAATGAACCTAAATAATTTGCGAAACGAGTTCTGTACTTCGGGTGGCGGCTGAAAGCTGCATGTGTTGTCATCAATAGGGACCAAAAGTCGAGTGTGGCTTTGGGAGCATCGCAAAATATGTAGTAAACGGCCATGCCTTTTAGCCAGTTAACGGCGTTCGTTCTGGCTGATGGGAAGTATACGTCGTCGGGGCGCAATATTTCGTCAGGGGAGACTGACTCCGGTAATCGCCGCAAGAGTAACGCCAGCATGCCCTGCGTCAGTAGCCAGCACTCGCTGGTCGCGGCACAAGTCAGACGGTGCGCATCCGAGTCAGCGACTGAGCATGTCGGACACAAGGGGTCGTCCGACAGATGTATGGAATGGAGCCTCTGACGAGTAGCGAACTTCCCATTCACAACCACATACCGCAATAAACGCACCGTCGTAGGTAGAAAAGGCCTGTGTACCGTTCGCCACACGGTGTTCCAGGCAACTTCAGGATGTCTGTGGACCACCGTATTTACAGGTTGCCGCTGTTGATAGAGGCGATAATAGTCTTTTGTGCCGGGCTTCCGTGTCGTCGGAAGTTCTGACCGTAAGTAGCTGAAGTCAAGAAAGAACTCTCTGATGTGGGTGAGTGCCGGTGAAATGTGTCCTACAGAAACCGGGGGATGCAGAGAGTGGCGTGGGCAGAGGTCAACTTGCGACGCATAGTGTTGAGATAAAACGATCGTGCGCGGTTATATACATGAATTTAACCGATACCGCCAGCCCGCTGCGGTAGTGTCAAGGTGGCGTATCGGACTTTAAAAACAAGACCGGTGCTTACGAAATGTCCATATGCTGCTTGAAATCTGTCGGCCATCGTAGCCGTCAAGGGAAGGATATGCGCAAAATCGTTCAGTTTTGAGACAAGATAGGTGTTGACATAACGTGTTCTGAGGAGCACATCCAAGCGACGGAGTTTGTCGTCCTACAGCAGAGCACGTGTCTGGCGTAGGAGCCGACGGTACGTAGCCGCCACCGTGCGGCGGACATTGCTATAGAATTGCACTCCTAAACACTTGAGTACGGGCACCTTGTCAAAGGGCACCGGCGTTATGTGGGAAAGCGCCCCTCCGACATCCATGTATTTTGTCTTCTTCACGTTGATGATGCTCCCAGCGACCGCCCCGTACTGGCGTAGCCACTGTAGCGCCATATGCATTTCATCCTCTGATCTGGCCAGGAACACCACGTCATCGGCGAATGCACCACAACGAAAGGTCACGCCGCGCAAGGAGATATCAGATAATCGCTGCGGTAGACCATGTAAAGCTGGTTCAAGCGCTGCAGCAAATAATATACCCGACAGGGGGCACCCTTGTCGCACTGACCGTCCAACAACAATGTGACCAGCCTGATAACCGTTGACCATCATGCGGGAGCGCGCTCCGTGGACCAGTCGAAGGACCACCTGTGCAGACTCCGGAGAGAGGCCCATGTGTTGCAAAACTGCGCGTAAGAAGCCGTGGTAGACGCGGTCGAATGCGTGGTCAAAATCGACGGCGACAAGGGCGCCTCGTATTTTGCAGGTCGCCGTCAAAGCAATTACGTCGCGGTATGAACGCCGTATGAATGTTGCTGACACCACCTAAACACGTCTGATCGGTGTGAATGGCTTTCCCGATAGCGGTGTGGAGACGCGCGCGGAGGATACGGGCGAAGATCTTGTAGTCGTTGTTGAGGAGCGTGAGTGGGCGAAAATCCTGCCACCTACAACCACCATTCGGTTTCGGTTCTGGGATCAATATGCCTTCTGTGAATTCTGTGGGGACAATGAAATCAGGGCGGATCAGGTCTTGAAACATTTGGATCCACTTGTCACCCATTAGGTGGTAAAAAGTGCGGTAGAATTCCAGGGGTAAACCGTCCGGTCCAGGCGACTTGTTCGGTGCTCCACGTGCCAAGGCCGATGTCAGCTCGTCGGGTGTAATGGGCAACAGCAGACTATCATCGGGCGCCACGTCCCGAGCGGCGGGAAAATCGTGCAACAGCTCGTCATAATCACGTACATTTCGCGGATCTTCCATGTACAAGGTCCCATAGTGTCTGGCGAACGTGTGCGCGATGTCCGTTTGTGTCACTGCGCGGCCGCCCTCCTCCGTGTTTACCGCCGTAATGAGCTGACGTTTGCGGTGGCGCCTCTCGCGCTCAATGTGATACACTGACGCTGTTTCGTTGGGGATATAGTCTTGCACTCGCGCACGGATGCGGACACCTTCTAGCTGCTCCGTCCTGATGCGAAGTAGACGAGCTTTGATGCGTTGTACGGACATCTGACGTTCGGGAGACGGTGGTTGCGTCCCCAGCTCACGTAACGCTGTATAGTAAAATTCCGATGTTGCCCTTTGCCAGTTCGATCTGTCACGCCCGTAGACCATCAAGGTCTTTCGGAGTGCAGGTTTGACACATCCCAGCCACCACAGCAACGTGGAAGCATACATGGGCAGGCGCCTGATACATCGACGCCACTTGTCAGTGACTGCTCGCCGACACGCTTCCTCGCGAAGGAGGGAGACGTTCAGCGTCCACGGGCCACTGCTGCGTCTTGTGAGTTGTCGGGGCAAGGTGACAGTGCAGATGTACGCGAGCTGGTCCGTGAAGGCCGTCGGCCAGAGTTCTGCATCACAGGTTGCTGTGCGCAGGGCACGCGAGACGTATATCCGGTCCAGACGACTGGCAGAATGGCTGGTAAAGTGCGTATATCCACTCTGGGTCCCATGATGTAAGAGCCATGTGTCGTGGAGCGCGAGGTCACGTATCAATGCTTGTAGAGCCGGACATGGGACGTAATGTGGTATCTGGTCCTCGGGCCGCAGAACACTGTTAAAATCGCCGCCCACTATGTAATGGTCCATATTTCCTTGCAAAAGTGGGGCTACCTCCTCCGAATAGAAGACATGCCTGTCACCTCGGTGCGAATTACCGGAGGGAGCGTAGACGTTAATGAGGCGGACTGCGCCAAGTGTGAGTGCGATGCCTCGCCCGTTCGGCAAGTACGTCACGTCCGTCGCGTCTATTCCATCTCGGAGAAGGATGGCCGTTCCTCCTGAGCCATCGCCTACGGGTAGGTTGTACGTGGTGTAGCCATATAGGTCTAAACGCAGCTCGGGATGGACCTCCTGGAGAAGGACAATGTCCAAGTCTGCCGCTCTGATCATGTCGTGTAACATGCGGGTCTTGACAGTGGAGTGGACACCATTTACATTGACTGTTCCCACTCGGTATGACTGAGACATATCAAGTGGCGGAGGCAGTGTGCCGGTGCAAGCCCATAGTGATCTCACACACCACACAGCCATCCATCAGCACGCTGTGCATTACTGTGCCGAATGAGTCCCTGACTGGCAGAGCCCTCCGGGCTCAATGTCAGCCATGGGCTCTGGTGGAGATATCGATGTGTGCTGTGCATCATCTGCCTCCCTATCGTCTGCCCAATCACCAAGAGACGATTGTGATGTCATTGGGGGCTGGTCGCTTTCACAGGAGCCGACATTTTGGGAGTCGACGCAATGCGGCTCGTTTTCTGGGCCACCAGACTTAGGAGTGTGTTGCTTGTCTTCAGGCACCTTCTGGGGAATGATGCCACTGGAGTGCGTTGCACTTGTGGGCGAGTCAATGAAGTCGATGTCTTCCGCCGGCTGCACATCCCTGCCCTGTTCTTCAGCTGACAATCTCCTCTTCTTGTGTCGCTTGGGTGATTTTTGCTTTCGGGTCCGAGATTCGACATCCACTGGAGGGCGGGGCTCGACATAGTCTCGGTCGCTAGGAACCCCTGTGTCCGATCCCGACAGTGACGGTGGCTGGGCGCCCACGACGCTGCGGTGGGCAGAGGCTGTAGGAACCTCTACACTGTTGGGGTGCGTCGTTGTCGACGGCGTTGACTCTCCAACGGAGCTGGCAGCGGCTTGAGGAGGTGGCATGTGTTGATCATCCATCACATCATTTCGTGCCGCCTCCACATACGTTAGCGGGAGAGAGGTCATAGTGGATCGTTGGGGAAGTTCATTGCGGGGCACCTGAACGAGGCGTCGGTGCAGACACTCAATTCTAACATGACCCTCATGGCCGCAGCCAGAGCAGGTCCTCGGTTGTCCATCATATATAACAATTGCGCGGCAGCCACCAACGAAAATATATGATGGGACGTGCTTCTTAAGTTCTATGCGCACTTGTCGTACCCCGTTATGGACAGGGTACGTTTCGAATGTGTTCCATTTCTCCTCTGTGTGACTCAGAACTGTGCCGTATGGCCGCAGCGCATCAACGACTAGGTTGGCAGGAACTTCGAACGGTAGTTCAAAGACGCGCACGGTACACACCCCCAGACCTGCATGGTCGACTCCTACCACGCTCACGTTACCGTCTGCGTGACAGAAGCGAAAGCCGTTCGCAGATCGTTGGAGTAATCTGTCGCAGGCCACTTCGTCAATCACTTTGAGGTACACTGTGCTGGTTGCAATAGACAGATGAATTCCTATCAGTTCTTGTGCTTCTATGTGCATGATGGCTCTGAGAAATCGTTCAATTTCATGGGCCTTCAGTCTCGTCTACGATGCGTTGAACGTTAACTTGATTGTAGCTTTTCGATATGAGAACGCCATGTCGGGTCGGTACAGGTACTATACGGCAAGAGAACGACGCGACCGCGCGCTAGCGGGTAAACAACAACACCTGCGGAGCACTGCCCGGCGCGCCGAGCCCGTCCGCACGGTATCACGGCTGAAAGCCAACGCCCAACTGAGCTACCGAAGCACGACTCACGCCCGCTACTCACAGCTTTACTTCTGCCAGGAAGTTTCACCTTCCGGGGATGGCTAGCACCGAATAGTGATCGCGTGCATGGCAGCAATATGAGGAATCAACCAAGTGGAACACAGCGCCATCAGCTATACCATCACTGTGAATGACGAGTTTAATGTCTCTCTCTCTCTCTCTCTCTCTCTCTCTCTCTCTCTCTCTCTCTCTATTCGTTTAGTCGGTTCCGACTCTTCGTGACCCCATGAACCAATTCACGCCATTTTTTCCTGTCTTGCGCTTTCTCCCGTAGACCTTCCAGGTTGGAACACATTGCTTCTGTGATGCCATCGATCCATCTCATCCTGTGACGTCCTCTTCTTCTAGTTCTTCTAGTTCCTTCAATCTTCACCAGCATTAATGTTTTTTCCAAAGAGGCATTCCTTCGAATTGTGTGTCCAAAGTAGATCAGATTTTGTTTTAACATTAGACCTTCCAGGGAGAAATCTGGTTTTATTTGCTCTAATATTGATCTGTTGGTTCTCTTTGCAGTCCATGAAATTCTAAGAATTTTCCTCCAACACCACAATTCGAAGGAGTCCATTCTTCGCCGTTCAGCCTTTCTAATGGTCCAGGTCTCACATCCATACAACTGGAAAGACCATAGCCCTCACAATACGGATCTTTGTTGCTAGTGTTATATCTCTGGACCTTATAACCTTGTCAAGGTTTGACATCGCCTGTCTACTGAGCAACAGGCGTCTCCGGGTTTCATGGCTGCAGTCGCCATCAGCATAGATCTGGGAACCGAGATAACTGAATGTGGTCACTACCTCCATGGTTTCTCCTGCTATATCCCACGAATTGGTAGGTGTAGTTGCCATAATTTTCGTTTTCTTCACATTTAGCCTAAGACTGGCCTTTTCACTTTCGTCTTTCACCTTCAGCAAGAGTGTTCTCAATTCTTCTTCACTTTCTGCCGACAGGATCGTATCATCCACGTACCTTTACATTTATTCCAGCTATTTTAATTCCTGTTTCTCCTTCATCTAGCCTCGCATTTCTCATACCATGTTTTGCATACAGACTGAATAAGTGCGGTGACAGTATGCAGCCTTGCCGGGCCCCTTTTTGAATCTTTATCCATTTCGTTGTTCCACATAGTTCTCGCTGTGGCTTCTTGGTCAAGGTATTGGTCAAGGTATAAACTCCGTATCAGATGAATGAGGTGACCTGGTACACCCATGCTTTTCACTACGTTCCATAATTTGTTGTGATCGACGAAGTCAAAGGCGTTGCCGTAGTCAATAAAGCAGAGGTACACAACTCTCTGGAATTCTCTTGCTTTTTCCATAATAGCCATTTAGCACTGTTGCTGTTCCTTTTCTTGGGAATGTGTTTCTCTGCGGCCTTCTTGACAGTATTAGCTACTTCTGTCCACATCTCTTGTGAGCTTTTGTCCTCCAGCTCTAACACATTAAATCTGTTTTGCACCTCTGCAGTGTAGTCGGAGGGTATAGAGCTAAGGTCGTATCTGTAAGTTGGGATACTTTTTGCTACATTCTGAAGTTTCATCCGAAATTTTGCAATCAGGAGCTCATGATTTGATCCGCAGTCAGCTCGAGGTCTTGTTGTAGCTGACTGAACCGCGCTCTTCCACCTCTGATTACAAAGTATGTAATCAGTTTGGTTACGGTGTTGGCCATCTGGCGAAGTCCAGGTATATAGGCGTCGTTTTGGTAGTTAAAACAGTGTATTAGTAATTATCAATGAATTTTCTTGGCAGAATTTTAGGAGTCTTTGTCCTGCTTCATTTGTTGTACCAAGACCACATTTCCCTTTGCATTCCAATCTCCAACAATGAAGACGATATCCTTTTTTGGCGTTGACAGTAGTAATTCTTGTAAATCTCCATAGAACTGGTCAATAATTTCCATTACAGCATCGGTTGTTGCCGCATAAACTTGAATTACTGTGATGTTGAGGGGCTGACCTTGAAGTCTGATGGACATCATTCAATCATTTTTTATATTTGCATCCCATTACAGCTTTTCTCACTTTATCACTAACTATGAAGGCTACTCATTACTTCTGTTGTTATCGTGCCGAGAATAATACACTATATGGCCATCCGAAGCAAATTCTCCTATGTCAGTCCATCTCATTCCACTTATTCCCAATACGTCGATGTTAATTTTCTCCATTTCTCTTTTCACTATGTCTAGTTTTCCTTGATACATGGATCTTACATTCCATGTTCCTACGCAGTGCTTCTCTTTGCACCATCTTACTCTTCGTGAAGCTCCTCTCAACCTGATTCCCCCAGAGATCCGATCGGGGAACTTGAAACTGCGGAACATTTTGAGCTGAGCGAAGCCATGGCGGTTTTCTTGGGGTAGTTCAGTGGTGGTTTCCCGTTGCCTTCCACTGTCCTCCAACTCGTATCTGCTCACCGATTCAGTTTCCCACTGGGGTTGGTACCCAACCTTCCGCTCAGTTGTTCGGCTTAACGGGGGCACCACGTGTAGGTAGGAAGTTGGAGAAATAGGGTGACAGGGGCTGTGAGAACTCTCTTGCTGAGTTCTTGTAATCGCGTATCACACCTATTTTATACCAGAGTCTCATGGTGTCTGCAGAGACCCCACCAGGTCATTTCCTGGGCCAGGTCGTCAGTCACCTTCAGACAGCAGTCTGGAAATGCTCCACAATGCCTCAAAACTCTTCCAGTTTCCTTACATTGTGGCTGTCTTTTTTATTTCAATAATCCAGTGTGTTGTGGGATCAGCAGCACCAACATGATTTACACCGTGCAATGTCTAGTTTTCTGGGGGAGACAATGGACCAAAACGTGTTTAGAATCTGACACAGAAGTCGAAGTCGTGGCGGGAAAAAGAAACAAAGAAACAAAATGTAGATAGACTATGGTAGTGTACAAAGAGTGTTACAGCAGAAAATGCGGTGTAGCAAACAACAAAACAGGGGCCCTCTCCTGTGTCTGATAAACTGTGGGAGAAGACTCTCGTACAGTACAGGTGATGAAGCTTTACACTGGTCTGTGCAAGCGACGTCCATCAATGGCCACCAGCTCCAATGGATAAATACCTGTATATTTAATAGGATCGCCACATATCCTCGATGCCACTGCCTCCGGCTTTTTCTCGCCAGCTTGTAGGTGTAGGGTAGAGTTTGAGTGTGTCTGTCCTTAGTTTCGAGTGATATTGCGAAGTTTTTCCCAGCAGGATAACACCAATTGTATGGCATCGTCAATTTTTGACTTGTACTGCGATTTTAGGCCGTCGTTGTGTGGTGCTATGTATATAGTTCTGTAATTAGGCCCAATCTTTGTGATTAATTACGAAACTAGGGCCACTGTTACTACATATCGATCACGCTGCTGCTGCTACTAGCAAACAGGCAACGCTTGCGAAACCAAGTGGCGCCAGTCAACACGAGAATACCAACAACCGCAACCATGTCAACTAAACGATACAGTCTGGCCTCCAGCAGAGGACAGAAACCTACAACAGGACCAACGCGAGCCGCAGCACAACTCATGCTGTATGATGCTGTTCAAAATATGTCACTTGATTGTAGGTATCGTTAATGAAAGACTGCTGACTTGTTGAGCATTTCTTATAAAGAACACCTTCTTTGCTAAAAGTTGTTCTAATTATTGCTTTTGTATGATATGAAGAGCCTTCTCTTGGTCATTTTGTGCACTCTTTTGGTTTCAATGAAACCCCCTGTCATTTCAAGCATGAGTGTCAATTCTGATCTCTCTACCTGCCTTATTCCATGACGTGTAAAATTTTCAAATGTTAACAGAATTTTACGTCACTCTGTATAATGTACCCACCTCTGGCCACATCGGAGGCGTGTATTCTCACATGCAAATGATCATAAAGGAGGTGAATAGCATCCTTCGATAGATTCTCTCAAGCATTGGCGACATTTGTTGCAATTCAGAAGAGGTTCTGGACAAAGATTAAGTTCCCACTTCATCATATCTACATTTACATCCATACTTTGCAAGCCACCTGACGGTATGTGGCGGAGGGTACCTTGAGTACCTCTATCGATTCCCCCTTCTATTACAGTCTCGTATTGTTCATAGAAAGAAAGATTTTCGGTATGCCTCTGTGTGGGCTTTAATCTCTCTGATTTTATCCTGATGGTCTCTTCGCGAGATGTAAATAGGAAGGAGCAATATACTGCTTGACTCCTCGGTGAAAGTATGTTCTCGAAACTTCAACAAAAACCCGTACCAAACTACTTAGCGTCTCTCTTGCAGAGTCTTCCACTGGTTTTATCTGCCATCTCCGTAACGCTTTCGCGATTACTAAATGATCATGTAACGAAGCGCGCTGCTCTCTGTTGGATCTTCTCTTTCTCTTCTATCAACCCTATGTGGTACGGATCTCACATCGGCGAGCAGCATTCAACCAGTGGGTGAAGAAGTGTACTGTAACCTACTTCCTTTGTTTTCGGACTGTATTTCCTTAGGATTCTTCTCAGTCTGACATTTGCTTTACCGTCGATTAATTTTATATGGTCATTTTTCAATTGACGAGAGATCTGGTGGTTGTTTTACACCGCGAAGAGTACGTTGCAAATGCAGTAGCTGTATGCCGATGGGGGACTAGTAAACCCCACACATCATGTGTTTAGTGAAGGTGGTTCGTCAACCCTTCCTGCCGTTGAGGTGTCACTAATCACCATCTTCCGTCTTCCAGGCCGTTGACCATACCAGATGAGAAGTATAGGTTGAGAACTGAAATACCCCTAGCCCTCGAGACCTTGAACGTGCACTGTCCTGCTGGAAAAACATATCACATTCCTGTTGGAGAAATGGCAGTAGCACGGGGTAAAAGCCTGGTTACTTTACCTTGCAGAAACACCAAATGTGAATGAAAGCTATAACTGATTGCCCTTCCGCACCTTGAAGCCCGGGATAGGACCTGTGTGTCGTTGGGGAATGTTTAGCGGAACTGGCCTCTCACCCGGTCTATTCAGGACATATGAACCTCATCACTCACGTACACATAGAAACTGCTCTCATTAGTGACGGCAGGACAGCGCCATACCACTATCCTGTCGACTTTTTCACTACACCAGAGCAGCCATGCGTGGGAGTGAAGTGGCGTCAGTGGTAGCCTGACGAAAGTCACACGTGCTCTCTGTCCTGCTGCAAGCAGACGGCTTTCGATGGCCCCTGTTAACACAGTAGTGCAACACGTGTCAGGATTTTGCGTCTGGAAGACGTTTGGTCGGCCACCGCTGTTCATATAAAGCGTCGATCTTAAGGGGACACCGAGTTTCAGGTCGAAAAACATCGATTTTCTGTTTTCATCATATTTCCATAGATTAAGGTTTTATTTAAGTACTCTGAAAAGGATTTCGCTGAAAAAAATTTTTTTTTTTTTCGAGCATTTAAGGAGCATTTTCTACCACGTGTTTATGTGCCACGCCCACTTTCTGTCACCCACTTTTTTACATATATTTTAGATCTTTATATCTTCTACTTTGCACGTTAGCGATTTTTTTACTCCTGAGTGTGTTGGCTATCCTTATAATGCAACGGTCGGTATTCTTTTGTTTCTGTTGTTTGTAAACAACGCGCTTTAAACACACGCTTTGTTTTGTTCAAGTGTGATTGCGAGCAATTGTTATAGAAAAGTTACAGGTATACTATGGGCAGGCAATCAGGAGAAATGAAGAAAACCTAGAGGCAATGAATAGAGATGTTTGGGCCATATTCTTCCATAAGTCCTCTACTGATGATAAACCATGTCATGGATCGTGTGCATCAGGAGAAACTTAGTGGTGCAAATACAATAGGGCTCAGGCAACTTGAGAATCTTATTGTCATCAGCATTCTCTTCCTGGTGCTGTTACTACAACAATTAAACCAATTTTCAGACACTTGGGTCGTCCTGACCTTATAAGTAAATATCTGCATGGGCAGTCACAGAACCCAAATGAATGTTTCAACAGCATAATTTGGAACCGCCTTCCTAACACTGTATTTATAGGCATGCATACAATGAAACTAGGAGTTCATGATGCTGTTATTACATTCAATTGTGGTAATATTGGAAAGTGTTGGGTACTGAAAAAGCTGGGAATTAATCCTGGTGAAAATATGATCACTGGGCTGCAACATTGCGATAAAATGAGGATAGCCGATGCAGACAGGTCTGCATCTAATATGGCCAAGAAAGCAAGAAAGACATCCAGGAAGGTGAAAAAGAAGCTGGAAGACCTGCTAGAGGCTAAAAAAAGGTCCATCACATGGGGCAGGACAGTTTTAATTAACTGTAAGTAACAAATTTCAGAAGGTTTTTCTTTAAAGGCAATTTCCCGCAAACTAAAATTTTCAGTACATATGCCCCTTATATCAGAAACTATCATAGATAAATGAATGAAATTTTCAGAGACTATGCATAACATAAAAAGCCACCCCTGGTACTACATTATTAATATTCCCCCATTAGGAAGTTCACAAAAAATGTTTTCTGAAGAAAAAACTTAATATTTTTTGTTATTAAATTTAAAAAATATTTCTTAAAAACTATCAAATGGAAAAAGTAGATTTTAGTACAGTTGACCCCATTAGTATCATGTAACAAACAGTAAAAGTATTAAGGTCGTGCATCAAATAGTGTTTTCAAAAGCGAGTCAAATACTTTCCTAATTAACATGGGTTAGACAGGCAAAGTGTGGTCACCTTAACATGCTCTACGGGTGTGGGAATTTTCTACCGATCACTGCTGAAAAGAGCGTCATACCGTTCGATACATTGTACCAAACATATGCAGCAATCCGCCCATACATACATCCAATTTTCCCTGCAGGCCGACAATATGATCATGTTCAAATCACTGAAGCTATTCCACAAGAGTACATGTTTTTCAATTCAATAAACTTTACCAACAGCCCTACAGCTGTCACGCTTTCGTATGAATCAGCTACTCTACGACTGGGATTCAAGATATCCAGTTTTATAGCACTATACAATCAGTTCTTTGATTTGAAAAAAGCATATTGGGCCTGAAGATGGCAAAATGAATTGCCGAAACTGGTTGCTTTCAAAATAAAATATCTTAAAGTGTACGGCTGTTGGTAAAGCTTATTGAACTGAAAAGTACGAACCAGACGATGTCTCCTGGCCGTAATGGACCAACAGAGATTGGGGTACATATTTGTCAGTGGGGTACGGTTATGCCTTAAGATGAATGTTTCAAACACTGTTCATCCTTAAACTAAGCGTAGTTACTACCTACAGAGTCAAAACAGAGGCTGGACACTAGATCTAACGCACACTGAAGTTAATTAATTTTCACACCAAAATAAGATCGCAAGCGTCGTAATTAATTAATAATACTGCGTGAAAGTTCTGATACCATCAAGCTTAACATAGACATAGCTCACTACACAGATCCTAACATGAATATTCTCAAGGAAAAAGCGTACTCATTTTCCAAGATGAGCAGCATGTGTCCCTGGAGAATCTGCCTGCTCTCTCTCCTTAGATCTCTTTTACCAGAGAGGAACTCGGTACCAGGTCGACTAACCACTTAGGAGAAAAACGCTTCGAAAGCCTACTATTTGCTGCATACTTTCTTTCGAGACATACATGAAGAACCGGGAAAAGTCGTGATTCACTGAAAGTTGTTCTACAACGCAACTTGGAACCACAAACAGGAGAATGAATCCAGAAGAAGAAACTTCTTTGGCCTCTACAAGACGTTCTCAGCTATACTTTCAGTTCAATGGACATAGAAGGAAAGGAAATTAGTGGTGGACACTGGGAGGAGACTGCTGGTTTCAAGTAAAAATAACAATAAAAAAACATGTCCCATTGGTATCTTCCCCCAACCATCAGCATGTGTTTCAGATTTTTGATGTAATGAAAAACTGACAACAAGAAGATCGTGCCAGAACTATGAAATACACAAAGTTATGGAAGGGGTACCCCTTTCAAATATAAGGGGAGCGATCCCTGAACGAATATTAATGATCAATGAAGCAGAAGCAGTTCAAAATTTATTCAAATAATTAGGGTTATTCGTCATAGTATTTCTGAGAAAATCAGTTTGATATCTATTATATAGTAATGTTGGCAATCATATTTATAAAATCATTTCAATTGAATCAACTGTGGGTTCTTGGTGAAATATTGTAAAGTAACTCAACAAACACTGTTTTTGCCTTGTTTCACAAATTTTATTACGGTTACTACACAACCTATGTTTCGGGCTGTAAACCCATTTCCAAGTACATTACTGATTACTTGCGTTATTATATTTGCAACCAGTAATATACTTGAAAATGGGCTTATAGCCCAAAACCTAGGTTGTGCAGTAATGATAATAAAATGTGTGAAAAAAGACAAAAAGTGTTTGTGTAGTTAATATTTATAAAAGGTTAAGAAACAGAATATTGTTTAAATAAGGTCCTATTTTCTTTAATATAATTGGCTTCACAGCTTAGAAAAACAGTCAGGCTGCAGACAACATTGAGGGAAGTGTGTTATTCCTCCAGCTTCCTCTTCTGGTGCCAATCTGTGAAAAATTTACAAAATTTGTTTTACTACGAGAAGTATATTTAAAAATGTAGCTCAATGACCACACACACGTCAGCATCATATTTTAGAATTTTCTGAAAATGGCAGGTAGTAGAGGTAGAGAAGGTCGTTCTAATTACATTTTCCTATTTTGGTAAATTTAACTTAAGTCATCTAGGACAAAATTGTACCTCAATTCTTCTTCTTCCGTATCCGATTGCACCAATTATATCTTCCCTTCCCAGTAATTAGCAACGTAGTTTGCTTTGTCATTGACTTTCAAAATATCATCTTTAGTGCATGTTATACACTCCTGGAAATGGAAAAAAGAACACATTGACGCCGGTGTGTCAGACCCACCATACTTGCTCCGGACACTGCGAGAGGGCTGTACAAGCAATG